>NW_025999990.1:4901546-4947007 GCF_001458135.2 Marmota marmota marmota | reverse complement strand
TCTCTCTCTCTCTCTCTCTCTCTCTCTCTCTCTCTCTCTCTCTCTCTCTCCCCTTCCTAATCATCATGTGAGCTGCTTCCCTCTGCCACACTCTTCTGCCATGTTTTTCCTACCTCACCTGGAGCGCTGAGTAATGAAGCCAGCTGTCTATGGACTGAAACCACTGAAAACGTGAGCCCCCAAATAAACTCTTCCTCCTTGACAATTTTTGTGGTTGGGTCTTTTAGTCACAGCAGAAAAAAAAAAAGCTAACTAAAACACTTGGTAAAGAGGAATAGTATTTCAAGGTTGAGGATAGGCTAGGGAGGCAAGCAATTCAGCACCTTTTGGGTGAGAGACAGTTGCCTAATTGTCTGCATGAGATAGATCCTGGGGCTCTGTGTTCAGAGATGGTCAATAGTAGCGATAGGAACAGTATTCCAATTTACTTTTTCAGGTGTACCCTATTTCATGAATTAAAGCCCCAGATATGCCATGAAAAGAGCTCTTGATATTATATTGTTCCTTGGTCTTTGTTTTTAGAGTCAATGTGAGTGTATGCTTTCTCTTATTTCTTTATTTTAGTGGAAAGTTAGGAGAAATTAAGAAGGACTGTAATTGAGAAAATAAACATCTCATCTTCTCAAATTGTCTTTAAATTTTAATCCTTTTTCTCCAGGGTAAATATTTTTTCTAAATTTGGTGTCATTCGTGGACCTGATTATTATACATAACAGATTATATTTTCCAAAAATGACCACAAAAACATTTCATATGCTCTTCTACAACTTGAGCTTGATAGTCCCTCATCAAGAAATGGAGGCGTCAATTTCTCCAGCCTTTTGAATTTGGGCCAGATGTGTATTCCTTGAACCAATAAAGTATAGCAGAGTAACACCGTTGGGGCATGGCCTTTTCTGATCTGGCACTTTCCCTTCTTATTAACTGGAAAGCTTTATCTTTTGATACTGATTCTGAGAACCAAGAAGCCACCCTGCAAGAAGCCCAAGTGACCAGAAGAGTCAATGTGTAGGTATCTCAAGGCAAAAGCCCCAGTTGAGCTTTCAGGGTAAAGGTAGACTTTGCCATCAATTATAAGAGTGAATATAAAATATTCAGCTCAGTAGAACTTTCAGATCACCCATGACTCAGCAGTCATGTGACTTCAATTATAGGAAAGACCAAAGTAAGAACATCCTAGATGAGCTCAGTCAACACACAAAACCATGAAAAAAACAACATAATTTTGTTTTTAGCCATTAAGGTTTGAAGTGATTTGTTAAGCAAAAAGAGATAATAAGAATAATATGTCATATGAAACCAGATCCTATGATACTAACCTCAAGGCATTTCAATGGGAACTTGAGAAAACATACAAGCGACCCGACATAACTTTGAGATTAAAGGTAAATTAAGTTAATAATACTGATCCAAACAGTACATATATAAAAGTGTGTATGGGTGTGTCTTTGTGTGTGTATGTTGACCAATGTATTGATTTCCTGAGGCTATTGTAATGAATTACCATAAACCTGGTGGTTTAAAACAATGAAAATTTATTTCCTCATAGTTCTGTGGTGAAGGTGATCCCCCACTCACTGTCTTGACAGGGTCACAGTGAGGATGAATGCTAGCAAAACCTCGCTGGTTAGTGGGAAACTGAAACCATGAGACCCTTTTTTATATAATTGGGACTTTTCACTTTCATGCTTATGTTTCTGACAGGAGGCATGAGTATGTTAAATGCCAAACAAATTAAATTTCAGATGGCTAGAACATAACAGGTAGTTCATGCCTTGAAGGCTGTTCTACTACCCCTCAGCATATCAAGGACAAAGTAGAAGGCTGTTCTTCTATATCAGTACATTGAGGACAAATCTGATATGGACAACAATCATCCTCTGAAAGGTCACGAGAATTTTTAGGCACCACATTGATTATATCAACTAGAACCCAAGCTCATATTTCCGGCCTCTTAGAAAAACCTAATCATATGCTTATTTTACAAAGCCCGCCATTTGTAGTCTCATTTTTGATTGAGGAAAGTTATATTATACACTTAGGAAAGTTAAAACATATAAATATATATTCTTCTCTTTTTATAAACCCTTTTTTACTTTACATAGGGATTTATGATGAGCATAGTTAATATTGGCAGAAAGTGGACTGATGTTTAGAACTTACCTTCTATTGAGAAAGATTATAAAGATATGAGAACTAGTGCACCTTGACTGAGAAACAAAGAAACCCTTTGAGAAAGCAGCTCAACCAGTTTTATGAGAATAAATTTAGGAATTAATTAAAGTAGCTTTATAAGATATATTTTTAGAATAATGTTAGAAATATTATCCTATTTAGATTTTTGGGTTTAGAAATTCTTAAGTTTTTAGTTGTATGGGTTTCTGATATGTTTTAAGAATGATTTATAAATTTTAGAATATTTTAAGTTAAGATTTAAGGGGACTTTTTTAGATGGGAATTTTAGATTAGAAATAAAGTAAAGGTGTACTTTAAACTTAAAGGTTAATGATAAGTTAGGAGACTTAGAGTCTGGTTACGTAGTTTGGCACTAGTTAATAAGAAAATAGCATATCTTGGGGAAAACAGTAAATCTTGGGAAAATCTGAAAAATGTAAATTAGTGATGCATTTTATTAATGATTCTGTACTTTTAATAATTAAATAACTAAAGGTCATATCCTGGAAAAATGTAAATTAATGTTACTTTTTTTTTACCCCTAATAATTGTTAAGGAAATGTCATGTCTTGGCAAAAGTTTAAAATTGTATAATCAATGACGTATTCTGAATCTATAATGATGAGAAAAATTGCAATAAAAGATGACCCAGAGAAAGCTGCATTAGAGCTCTCTCTCTGGTGATTGCTCCAACTGAAAGACTCCTGTCTCATCTTTTCACCGATGCCACTCATCCTTCAGGACCCCCTGGACCCCGCTAGGGCAGGACTCCGGCAGTTCTGCAGTCCGTAAGTCTGAGATCAAGGTGTGCATCAACAGTGCCATGCTTCCTCCAAAGTTTCTAAGGAAGCTCCTTGCCTCCTTGCCTCTTCCAGCTTCTGGTGACTATCTGATTTTTTTTTTACTTCCTTGGCTTGTGGCTTCATCATCCTGATCTCTGCCTCAGTCTTCGTGTTGCCTTCTCTTCTCTATGTCTTCTCCTCTCCCTCTCCCCTTCTCCCACCTGACCCCCACCCAAGAATCCAGATTACCTCTTCATATCAATATCATTAACTCACACATATCTGCAAAGACCCTTTTTCCAAGTAAGGTAACATCCTCAGCTCCAGAGACTTAATGTGGATTGGAGGTGGTACATTTTTTTTTGCTAGCCACAATTGGTGTGAGAAAATGAGCAGTGAAATGGAGTCCCTGCCATCTCAAGTTTTCAGAATAGGTAAATAAAGCTGATCATTATAAAGCAAGTGGTTGGGTATACTGCAGAGAATTTAATAACAGATGGTATTTTATACTACAGTATGAATTCTTTCCATAGAATTAATGACAAAGTTTGAGAGACTCTCTGGCTACATACATTAATATGAGAGATATGTAGGTTGAATGAGTATTTGCAATAAATTCTAATCAAGTTCAATGAAGGATTACATATTTTAATTGGGTTAACTTTGTCTAACAATACAGGATGACTTTGTTACACTGCTTTGGAATTTCCCTGGCAAATTGCTTATACTGGCTACATGTTAATTTTCAGCCATTTTCTGACTTTATCAACCTCATACAATTACCATAAATGTACTGCTTATTTCTTTCACTTGAAGTTTGAATTTTTCTATGCATTGTCCCAATACTATCCTTTATGAAAAAGAATCTAAACTCCTTTATTCACCTTACAGTCTCTAAAAGAGAAGACCACATAGAAAAAAATTACAGTTCAAAATTGCTCACTAAAAAGTGTAAGAACTAGTCAAGTGAGACGCCAATAAAATATGCCAATAGTATTGGCAGGTGGTGTGATGTCTGCTGGAAAATGCACCAAGACACCCAAGTCAGTTAATTTTGGCAATTGTATGCTATCAGATATTTATGACTTATAAATTCGGTTATATTGATTTAAATCGTACAATATATGAACCAAGAATAAATAGGCAATGAACTCACTCTGCTGAGGCATCCATACAATCCATTAATATTTCCACTGGTCAAAATTGTAGGTTTTAAAATTCTAATATTTAAATTTTCTCCTCCCTTCACTTGGTGCGTTCTCTCTCTCTCTCTCTCTCTCTCTCTCTCTCTCTCTCTCTCACACACACACACACACACACTTACAAAAAGAGACAGTAGCTATAGTCATGATTTGATCTTTTTTAAAAAATGTACTACAGAAAGTAAGACATGTCAGAACTTACAAAATCCTGCCCTTCTCTAGACTTAGAGAAAAATTAAAAATATAGATGTTATTTCTTTTTTTTTTAAGATAGAGTGAGAGAGGGAGGGAGAGAGAGAGAGAGAGAATTTTTAATATTTATATTTTAGTTTTCAGCAGACACAACATCTTTGTTTGTATGTGGTGCTGAGGATCGAACCCAGGCCGTACGCATGCCAGGCGAGCGCGCTACCGCTTGAGCCACATCCCAGCCCTGTTATTTCTTATACTACTGCTATGGACTAAATATTTGTGCCCCTCCTCTGGAAAAAAATTGTATTTTGAAATCCTAAAGTCCAGTGTGATGGTATTTGGGGATGATTATGTTCTGAGTAGAATTAGTGCTCTTATAAGAAGAGGCATGAGAGCTTGCTGTCTGCTCTGCTTTCTGCCATTTGAGGACCTAGCCGGAAGACAGCTCTGCAAACCAGAAAGAGTATTCTCCTCAGAACTGGATCCACCATAGCCTTGAGTTTAGACTTCCCAATCACTGAAACTATGATAAATAAATTTCTGTTGTTTAAACCACCCAGTCTATGGTAATCTGTTATAACAGAGCAGATACCTAAGATAACTACAGTCTTCCACTATTCTATAAATCTAATTATTGGGAAATGTATTCTTAGTCAAAAACTAAACACTTAAGAAAATACTAAAGCCATGGGAATGGGAATAGGAAAGACAGTAGTAGAATGAATCAGACATAACTTTCCTACGTTCATATAGGAATACATGACCAGTGAAACTCCACATCATGCACCATCGCAAGAATGGGATCCTAGTTAGAATAAGTTATACTCCATGTAGTATAATATGTCAAAATACACTCTACTTTCATGTACATCTAAAAAGAACAAATTTTTAATTTTTTTTAAAAAATGCTAAAGCCATAAAATAAAACCACCCACCACTTGTATTGGAGCAAATTCAATGAGATTGGTGACACCTATAGACATTGTAATGCAGAGGGTCCAAGTTTTGCTTCTGTCACATGTTTATTGAATAATTCAAACAAGAAAGATTTATGTTCCACCAACTGTTCCTTACAAACAAGGTTAATGAGATCTAATCTTCATGTTCACTGATGATACCAGAAGTGTATTCTCATATTAATGGGGCAACTCAGCTCTTGGTATTAAAAAAAAATCATTAGTCAAAATCAAACCAGCTTCACATGATCCCTAATTTCAGGTATGCTAACAAACTAACAGGGGCATAAAATGTCAACCTCACCTAACAGTTATTTCCAATCCTGAGAGAAGTTTTTGCAACTTCTCTGGATCAATACAATGCTAGAAATACCTATATTAGTTTGCCTGGGTTGCTACAACAAAATTCCACAGACTGGGTAGCTTGAACAACAGAAACTTATTTTCTCATAGTTTGGGAGACTGCAAGTCCAAAATCAAGGTGGTGACACAGTTGATTTCTTCCATCTTTGGCTTACAGATGGCTGCATTCTCCACTATGTCTTCACATGGACTTTTCTCTTTGTAAAAGCATCCCTGGGTCTATAAGGACACAAATCCTATTGGATTAGAGCCCCACCTTATGACTTCATTTAACTTTCATTTTCTCTCTAAATGCCCTATCTCCACATGTTGTCATGTTTTGAGAGGACATAATTTAATTAATAACACCTTCTTTTACTTTATTCTTAGTGAGGAAAAGAAATTTTTTACAACATCACTAAGTGGGATAGAGGAAATAAGGATTTCAATTCCAGTTTGGTCAACTCTTGGTAATCCATAGTTATTGTTAGCTCCTTACCATTTTATATAGGATCTTTGTGTCTATTTTCTACTCAGGGGATTTTCACTGAAATTCAGAGAGATCAAGAAAACCGAATTTAACATCCAGTTGCCAGAATTCTACCTTTCCTTTGAGACCTTGAATGCAAGTGAATGCATTCTCTCCCTCCCCTGGATTTCAATAGCATTTGGTTTATACCTCATGCCCAATACTTATAAATCTCTCATTTGAGAAAAGACCCTATTTTCTACTTGGTCCTGGCTGTCTTAGAAGCAGAGACCACACTTTCTGCAGCTCTGTATGTCTCCCACAAATAGCTGACACAGTACCCAAATGTCGCAGCCAGGAAAGGTACATCTAATTAACTGATGAGAGAAAAGAAGCCATAGAGCTAGTGACTGGGAATTGGGGTCAGAAAGCACCCTGTAGCTGACAAAGGAAAGGGATGTCATGCTCTTATTCTTTGCCTTTAAAATTTGTGTCAGTAATAATTTCTGTGACCTACAGAAACTGTCACCAAGAAATAAAAATCATTCTCCCATTATATCTCAAGACCTTCCAAGCCAGTTGCCACTGTTAACTTCTCTGGTTTGCCAATAGCCTCAGTAAGGAAGGCAAAAGAGGGGGCATGAGCATCAATACCCTCTTTCCCGTTGTCTGCCCAGGAACTCCTCTAGTAACACAGACTTTACTGTTAGATTTGGGCCATGACAATCCCTACCCCTCCCCACCCCTGGATGATCACAACTTCAACATATCATAATGTCACTTTTGTAAAAATTGAAACAAGCAAATAAAATCTGAGGTAAATGCTATCTAATTCCCATTTTATATGCAAGAAAAAAAAGTGTTGACTAAGATTAGTTAGATACTAAATAATGATGTGTATAAATGTGAAAGTGAAGTAGGTTATTGAGAGATTGGTTAACAAATACATCATAACATCAATTCATTGCTTCTGCAGAGTCAGTACTTTACTGACCCAATGGTGATGCTTTGCACTAGTTCCATTTAAGTCATCTTTTAACTCCTAATCTTTCAGATCAATTAAAGCCATAAATACCAGAGCTTATGTACTGCTGACATATGTATGCCTTTCTTTGTGCAGGACTCAGCTGTTTTTATTTTATTTTTGGTTTTGGTGGCAGTGTTTGAACCCAGAGCCTTAAGCTTGCTCAGCACATGTTCTACCACTGACCTACACCTTCAGGCCTTCTACCTGTTTTAAAATAAGAATGAATGCCACATGGGTAGCTTCATTGTTCCTTGATCTAGTTAGCCATGGGGTAAAATATTAGGTTACATAAAACGCCATGGTAAGTCTACCAGCTGGCTCTGTTTCCATGATTATCCTTGGAATTGATACTCTGGGCATTTAAATGTTCTTGGGTCACAACTAGCTCTGGATGGCATGTCTTCCACTAGGGTCTTGCATTATTATCTGAGCCAGCAATTGATAACTTACATGAAACAATGAGGAAAACGTTAACTGTCTTCTGAATAACTCTGTGAAATAGCTAAAACCTGAAAGTGTAAAGAAGGGTGGGCTGAATCCACTTAATATGAAGTAATGACAAGAAAACCCTGTCAGCATCTCCACTTAATTTTTCAAGCCACCCCTACAAATGAAATAAATGCACTGTCACTTCCAATTTTTTAATAATGAATTTCCATTAGTTACTGAGGAAAGAAAAAGGACCTCTCTGCATTGCCCTTAACTAAGAGCACTTATGGATCAAGCTTGAAAACTTTTCTTCCTTAATTGTTTAAAAGTCAAGTACATGTAGCTTAGAAGAAGATAATAGCAGTCAGCAAAAGGCCTAGGATTTGTCTGGTTTTATGAAGGAAAGGCTATTTTGAGGATGACCTCAAAAAGCAGAATCATTCCAGAGGAAACTCTGCATTATTTTTCCATTTTCTTTTCAGAAAATATCACAAAATTCTTATGCCAAAAGGCAACAAAAGAGTATGCAAACAGGAAAAGAATTATTTGAATGACCAACAACTACTACATGAAAAAATGTTCAACATCTCTAGCAATTAGAGAAATGCAAATTACACTAAGATTTCATCTCATTCCAGTCAGAATAGGAATTATCTAGGATACAAGTAACAAAAAAATTCCTTTTCTTATGTCTTCTACAATTTCTTTCATTGATATTTTATAACTTCCATTGTAGAGGTATTTTACTTTCTTGGTTGAATTTATTAAAAGATTTTGCTTTGCTTTGTATTTTGTAGCTATCATGAATAGAATGGCTTTCATGTTTTCTTTCTCAAAAAGTTGTTATTAATATTGTTATGGTTTGGATCTGGAATGTCCATCAAAGGAATATGTTGAAGACTTGGTCCCCTATGTGACAGTATTTGGGGTGGGGCCTTTGGAAGATGATTGGATTGTGATCTCATGAATGAATTAATCCATTTATGGATTGATTTATAACTTAAGGTGTTACTTGGGTGATGTAAATGTTAGGAAGTGGAGGCCTAGGTGAAGGAAGTAAGTCACTGGGGGAGAGCCCCTAAAAATTAGATTTTGTCTGTGGCACTTTCCACTCCTACTCCTCTTTCCTGGCTATCATAAAGTAAACAGCATTGTTCCACCATGTGCTCCCACTGTGATAATCTCTCTCACAACAGGCCCAGAAAAAAATGGAACTGAATGACCATGGTCTAAAACCTCTAAAGCTGCAAGTCAAAATAAATCTTTACTTTTTTAAGTAGATTTTCTCAGGCATTTTGTCACAATGATAGAAAGCTGACTAACACCAGTACCTAGAAAAGCTACTGATTTTTATAAGTTGATTTTGTATACAACAGTTTTACTGAATTCATTTATCAGTTGAATAGTTCTTTGGTAGAATATTTAGATTTTTCTACATATAAAAACAGGGATAATCTGACTTCCTCTATTCCTATTTGCCTACCTTTTATTTCTTTTGCTAAAATTTATAGCACTATATTGGATACAAGAAGTGAGAGTAGACACCCTTATCTTATTCCTGATCTTAGAGTCACTATTTTCAGCTTTTATCCATTTAGTATGGTATTGGCTATGGGTTGGCTATGGGTTTATTAAATTGAGATATACAATTCTTCTGTGCCTAATTTGTTCAAGGCTTTCATGATAGGATGTTGAATTTTATCCAATTCATTTTCTACATCTTGCTATGATCATATTATTCTTTTCTTTTATTCTGTTGATGTTATATATTACATTTAACAATTTGCATACTTCATAATTGTGGTGAATTGTCTTTTTAATGTGCTATTCAACTTAATTCGCTGGTATTTTTTCAGTTTCTGCATGTATGCTCATCAGGGATATTGGTCTGTGGTTTTCATTTTTGTTGTGCCCTTGTCAACTTTTAGTTGCAGGGAATGCTGACGACAACAAATGAGTTTAGAAGAGTTCCCTGTATTTCAATTCTTTGAAATAGTTTGAGAAGAACTGGTTTTAGTTCTTCTTTAAAAGCAGTAAAATTCAGT
Organism: Marmota marmota marmota; assembly: GCF_001458135.2. Classification (NCBI taxonomy): domain Eukaryota; kingdom Metazoa; phylum Chordata; class Mammalia; order Rodentia; family Sciuridae; genus Marmota; species Marmota marmota. Next base: position 4,937,388 of record NW_025999990.1, on the reverse strand, counting down.
AGTGAAGCCTTACCCAGTTCCTGAACTTTTCCTTGTTGGGAGACTTTCTATTACTGACTCACTCCCATCACTTCTTATTGATACACTTTTATGTCCTCACATTTCAATTTTGGCAGGTTATAGGAGTCCAGAAATTTATCCATTTCTTCTAATTTTTCCAAATTGTTAAAGTTTATCATGATAATCCCTAATGATCCTTTGTATTTCTGCAGTATCAGTTTTAATGTCTCCTTTTTGTCTCTAGTTTTATTTATTTGGGTCTTCTCCCTTTATTCCTTGGTTAATCTGGCAAAGGTGTGTTGATTTTATCTTTTAAAAAAAAATCAACTCTTTGTTCCACTGATCTTTTGTAAGTTTTGTTAGTCGATATTTTATTTTTGCTTTTATCATTATTTCTTTCCTTCTGATTTGGGGTTTGGTTTGTTCTTCCTTTTATAGATTCTTGAGAGTCATCATTAGATTGTTTAAAACTCTTGTTTTGTAACGTAGGCATGTTTTAATGTTTATGGGTAGTAATATCCCTCTTAGTAGTGTTTTTGTTGAAACCCATAAGTTTTGGTATGCTGTTTTCATTTTCGTTTATTTTGATAGAACTTTAAATTTTCCTTTTAATTTTTCCAAGGACCCTTTGTTCATCCAAAGCTGCAGTGTTCATTTTTTGTTTATTTTTATAATTTCTAAAGTATCTTTCATTGTTGACTTCTGGTTTTATTCCATTGTTCTCAGAAAAGATACTGGATATGATTTCAATTATTTTGAATTTGTTAAGATTTGTTTTGTGGTCTACTATATAGTCTGTTCCAGAGAAAGTTCCATGTCCTAATGAATGGAATTTGTATTCTATAGCTGTTGGATAAAATGTTCTAAATGTCTGTTAAGTCCATTTTATCTTTTGTATAGTTTAACTCTGATGTTCCTGTTTAATATTTTGTCTAGATGACCTGTCCAATGATGAAAGTGGAGTGCCAACATCATTTTATTATACTGGAGGCTGTTTTACTCTTTAGTTGTAATAGTGTTTGTTTTATAAATTTGGATGCTCCAACATTAGGTGCATGTAGTTTTACAATCATATCTTCTTGATGAATTGATTGCTTGATCAGATCATTTTTGTAGTGATCTTTTTTGTCTCTTATTGTTTTCAATTTAATATCTGTTTTTTCAGTATAAATAAGCTATTTCTACTTGATTTAGGTTTTCATTTGCTAGAAATATTATTTTCCATTCTTTCACTTTTAATTTGTGTGCGTCTTTACTAGTGAAGTGAGTTTCTTGGGTGCAGCATGTTTTGAGTATTGTTTTGTTTAATTCATTCAGCCAGTCTGTATCTGTTAGTTGGAGAATGTGGTCTGCTAAAATTCAAGGTTATTTCCAGATAAGAACTTATCCTTATCATTTTGTTGATTTTATTTTGTTTTGGACATTCTTTGTTCTTTTTTCTTCTCTTTACCTTATCTTTGAGGTTTGATGGTTTGCTATATACAGTGTTCAGTTCTTTTCTCTATTGTGTGTCTGCTCTTCTAGTGAGATTTACACTTTAACATACTTTTGTGATGACAATTTCTTCTTTCCAATTCTTTATGTAGGATTTCCTTTTTTGTGAGATAAAATTAGTGGCCATGAATTCCCTCAGTTTTTCTTTTCTTAGAAGGTTTTTATTTTCCATGTTAGAAGGATAGCCTTGCTGGATATAGTACTCTTGATTGAAGCTGCTTTATTTCAGGACTGGAAATATATCATTCCATTCCTTCCTTGCCTATAGGATTTATACTAAAAAAAATCTGCAATTATTCTAGTGATAATAATATTTAATTAGGAACTTTTTTCTTTTGCAGAGTTTAGAACTCTGTTTCTTGTACTTTTGACAGTTTGAATTAATATGCCATGGTGAAGATCTTTTATGGCCATTTATATTTGGATCCTCTAGGCCTTCCATACATGGATATTCATATCTTTTCCAAGACTGGGGAAGGTTTTTGCTATTATTTTATAAAACAAATATTCTATCACTCTACCTTTTTTTCTCTTTTTCAGGTTCTCTTAAAATGTGGATATTTGTTTGTCTTGAATGCTCTCTTCTTTCTTTCTTCATTTTTTTCTTGTATATTTCAAAAGGCTTGTTTTCAAGTTCAAACTCACATATTATTTTGTTGAGTTCCCAATTTCCAAGATTTCTGTCTGGTTATTTTTCAAAATCTCTATCTCTTTGCTGAATTTCTCACTTATATCCTGTATTGTCTTCTTGATTTCACTTAACCATTTACCTGCATTCTCTTTGATCTCATTGCCTTTGTATGATCATTCTCCTGAATTCTTTATCAGGCATTTCATCCGTACCAATTTCTTTGTGGCCTGTTGTTGGCAAGTTATCATGTTCTTTTGGAGGTGTTGTGTTGCCTTTTGGTTTTCATGTTTCTTATGCTTCTACATTGAGATATGCACATCTGGTAGATCAGTTATCTCGACCACTTTTATAAGGTGTCCTTCTTAGTAAGTAGCTTTCTCCTGAAGATGTGTCTTGGAGTGACTGGTTGTTAGGCAATGTTGATTTTGTCACTACTTGGGTACCATAGCATAGTCTCTTTACATCTTCTTTGCTGTGACTAATGACAGAGCACAGTGCATACCTGAGTAGACTTGAAGAGGTCCACTGTCTGTGCAAGAGAGGTAACACTCTAGTGGCAGAGGTAAGTATGGTGCAGACAGCATTGGATGTGGGATGTTCTCTGTGTGACTATTGCAGTAGAAGTGGTGGCTCCAATCCAGTGGATTTCCCCCAGACACTGTTGGTGTGAACTCTGCTGCTAGCAAGGGGCTCTGGTACTGGTGACCAAAGCAGTGGTGAGGTGTCTGGAGCACTTGTTCTCTAAGTAGGCAGTGTTGCAGTCCTAGATGCTACATGGGGAGGGGCAGTGGTGGGAATCACAGTGCACCCTCCGTGACACTGACACCCAGTATCAGTTATGATGCAGGGGCAGGGAAGAAGTGGAAACTGAGTAGGTGTGGATAAAGCAGGATCCAGGGTGTAATAGTCTGGTAGTTATGCATGCCTTAGAGTGGTACAGCAGCTCAAGCCAAGTCTTTTCTCATAACCCCTTCAGCTGAAGGGAGTACATGGGAATGGAATGGTAGGTGGAGCCACAGCAACATTCCTTTCAGCTCCTTGGAGCTTGGAGATAGCTGTAGCTACAGAGTTTCTCAAGGTCACTCCTCAGTACATTCCCCTGGGCAAAGTGACAGCTAGAGTCAAAGCTTCTCTCCCAGACCTGTTAGTAGCTGGTGCCTAAGCACAATGCAGGGATAAGGTTAGCAGGAACTACATGGGTGCCTGCCTTCAGTCCTAGAACTAGAATAAAACCACATGCCATTTTCTATACCCTTAATCTCAGAGGATAAGCACCCTGATCTCCTGGTTCTCCAGACCAGTGCCCTCCAGTCCTCTGTGTCACAACACCTGTCCCTTACAGTGCTCAACACCAAGTGGACATTTGTCACAGTTACTCTGATGGGTTAAGTTGGGTTTTCAAGGCAACTACCTCCCCCCTGATCCACTACAATGGAATGTCAATGAGTCCTCAGAGATGGCAATAATCAGGGTTCTATGACCCCTAGAGAAGCCCAAATCCAGATGATAGTTTACCTCTCAAAATGGCTCTTAGCTTCAGTAGCCTGGAGGTTCACGGGAAGATGATGTAAGACGCTTTTCCAAAGCAAAAATACCTTGAAGATTTCAAGTTGCTTGTCCAACTAGGCAGCAAGCCCCAGAGGATTATGAAACTTTCTGGTAGCTAGACTTGCTGGCATCTGTGCTGATAGTTTGCTGGAACTCTCCTTTTCACCCTTAGCCCTGCAAAGGGAGGCACAGCAGTAGTTGCCTGGCTGCTTTGTTTATCTTTCTATGCTATCATCCCACGACTCTGAATCTCACCAGACTCCAATCTCTCTCTCACTGATTTTCAGTGTTCTCTCATGATCACTAACCTCAGAAGACCACTATACACCTTCTATTTAGTTGTAGTGGAGGAGGTGAATGCTGGGAACCTCTATTCAGCCATCTTGAATCCCTCTGAACAAACAATTCTAACAATTTCTAATAATTCATGTTAGATTGCATTCATTTCCAAAAAGGAAGACACAGGACACCAAAGATGTCTTCCAATGTCTTCCTCTCTGGAAATGAATGCAATCTAACATGAATAAACCATTCAAGGCTGGGGTTGTGGCTCAGTGGTAGAGCACTTGCCTAGCATGTATGAGGCACCGGGTTCAATTCTCAGCAACACATATAAATAAATAAAAATGACCTCCATTTACAACTAAAAAAATTTTAATAAATAAATAAATAAATAAACCATTCGGATATTTAATAGGTTTTTAGAAGAAAATAAATATGTCCCACACCAAGAACAAGCTTTGCATTTGTATTTCACAAGATTCATTCTTTGATTCAATGAGTAATTATTGACTCCCTTTATACACAGGATTTCATTATGCAGCTATGGAGCTATATGATTTTTAAAAATACATTTTTTTTTTACCATCTCAGTACATTATAGTATTGGAAAACTAATTTAAACTATCCAGTGTAAAAAGTATACTGGCTTCCAAATTAGGAAAATCATGTAAGTTTAGGATACATCCAGATATTCGATATTAAGCAGATTCTTCTCTCTTCTCTGTTGATTCTGTTTCTCTAGGTTGACTTTTTTCTTAGATTCTACCATTACTTTTGTTTAATGACCACTACTGTTCCAACCAGAAATCTTAGTGGGAAAGGAGCACTTTTGCCATAGTTCCCGCTGAAGTCCCAAAGCTGGTATTCATCATTGACTTTGATTAACTCAATTTGTATCATGTGGCCATCCCTGAATCAATCACTGTAAATAGAGAGAAACAATATGCTGAATTTTCAAATTTATATCAGTCCCTGGAATCAAGAAACAAAGATAGAATAAAGCCTTACCCAAATAGCCAGGACTAAAATTGTGGACCAATGGTTCGCCAGTTAAAATGAAGAAATGAATACCTGCAATGAAATATTACACCTGACCACCACATTTACACTCAAGAAACTACAGACTACAATAAAACAGATACATAAGCAACTTCTCCCTCTCTCTTTCTTTCTCTCTCACACGATATGGTGTGATGTTAAATGTTTAACTTGCTTTCTGGAAAATAAAGTCTTGATTTGTAGTGTTTCCACTTTGCATGGTGTAAATACCCCCAAACAGCTGATTTCAGTCCAGCACTATGTTGTCCCTGAATGAAAAATCAGGAATAGATGCACGTATACATCAAGCTCTTATGAGTCAGTATATCTATGGTATATACTATAAGATAAGTGGGAGAAGTTACTTCCATTTGAGATGCTCAGAAGTGGCATATAATCTGATGTTTAAAGGATAAATAAAATATTTGCAAATTGGTTTATGTGTAGTAGAATAAAAAAGTAAAGAAAGGCAAAACAAAGAATCAGAATTAGAAAAATGAGAGATATTTTAGATATCAGCTTGAGCCCCTCAAGGTAGGAGTGGTTATGGGAAAGGAGTGATCATGGTGGCTAAGATTTCTCTATTCTTATGGTCCCACAGATAGAATATAGAATCCTAGTCAAATGCTCTATTATGCACCCCCCCCAAAAAAAGCTTGTTTTACTCTTTCAACTTCTCTAACATTAGAACTGATTTATGTGTAACTATGAACAATGGTCAATTCAATTTTTTAAAACAAATAGTCATATTGCCCCAGGAAGAATGCACTGGGAGAAATAGCAATGAGTTGTGCCAATGGAAACACCAAAGAAAGTTATGTAAAGAAGTAACATAGACGTCTAGTTTCAGCTTAGAAGAGGAGGATGGACATCAACACTCCTGTTGTTATAACGTGAATGTGTTGTCCACAGTCCAGTTGTGCCAGGGCAGTGGGGTAGGTTCAGACAAGCCAAAGAAAGTGCCCAAAGACAGCATGGGAGACATATGTTTTTTGGGGGAAAGCTTTCAAGAGATCAGTCACTGCCTCAAGAGTTCAATGGTGACAGGCTGACAGATAGCACCTGTCCCTCATGGTGATTTGCCAAGCAGTGTCTCCTTTCCCTCAGTGTTTTGTCCAAGTGACAATTATCCTTTCCACAGTGCTCTCACTTTCCACATCTGTCCCCACTGAAAGAAGTTTTATATCTTAGGCTGCAGACGCAATGACATCATAACATTAGCTCACTTAGTTTGCTTAAAACAACCAGCACCCTAGAGAGCAACTATTCTGGTGCACGCGTAAACAAGTAGGTTTCTACAGATAATACTATCCTGCCCTAGTTCCAATGTGCAAAGAGAAGCTCTGTGGCCTGAAAGATAATATGTATCTGGATTTCCAGCTCAGGCTTTCATTGTTCCCCTAATGTGGCTAGGTTTGGGGGAACAAAAAGGGACATACAGAGACATAGTGTATGTCCCCCTTTTCTTTAGGGACTATGCAATGGAAAAGTTGAATAAACTGGAAATCAAAAACTTTTCCTATAACTTACCTGGAGTTACAAGGTCAACCACCAGCCAAAATCTGGAGACAAAGAGATGAACCCAAAAAGCTACCACCAACATCTACTCACCTAGAGAAGCAGCAACTGGCAACATAAACAGGTTGGAACACTTTAACAATTAATTTTGATGATTTACTGGAAGCCAGATATAGATGGAGTGAGAAACTCCTGGAGGCTATAGTATTCAAGCAGATCCACATTTTTTATGGTTTACTTTTATGATGGTTAGGGTTAACAGGTTCTCACAGTAAATACCTGAGAAAGATATGCTCATGTCTCTGTTTGGGGAGGGAAAGAGTAACTAATGTGAAAAACAAAGTGTTGTCCATAAGAAGGGGAAAGACCACTAGAGCTTTTTCCTGACTGAGGGAAGAACACTCCTCACCTTCCTGCCCTGTAGCCTTCCTGTCTCATCTGATGGGAGAGATAAAAATTATAATATGGAAAAATAATTGAGAAGGTCACAGATGGAAGACACAAGCCCATTAAGTATATCATAAGATGCTTTCTTCTTCTCTTCCCCATATCTTACCACCACACTAACAGGGGTCTCCAGTATAACAGAAGATTATGGCCAAGGAGCTGCAAAACAGACTCACTCTTGGGAAAAGTACACTAAGTCAAGAAAGAGACAATACAAGAACACCAAAGGAATTTGAGGATCCTGAAACCTGCAGTAACACAAATGTTAAACAGCCCAGTTCGGAGCCGAATTGTCATAAACCCTCACAGTAAAGGCCTCTTTACCTCAGGAACATGTCAGTCTTTCAACAAAAGGTACATAGCATGATGGAAAGTGGCAGGGAAAGCACAATTTGAAAAGATAAAACAAACATCAAGATCCAGCTCAGATATGGCACAGATTCTGGGATTATGAGAAAGGGAGTTTAATGACTGTGAGGTACATATTAAGGATTCTGCTAGAAAAACTAGACAATCCACAAGAGCAGATGGGTAATGTAAGTAAAAAGGTGAAAATCCTTAAGAATCAAAAGGAAATGCTAAAAATTAAAATTATTGTAATAGCAGTAGAAGAAGACCTTTGATAGGATGGGTAGACCAGATAAGACCAGGAAAGGAATCAGTGAGCTCAATCTTGATCAAGAGGTAATGCATTCAAGCCTAGGTACCAGTAATGCATAATGCAACATTTGTTGAAAAACTGTTAACCCCTAGGCAGGTACTAAATGTTTAAAATGCAAGGCTTACAGGGTTGGAGTGGAGCTGGTTCCCCCCCCCCCGCCCCCAGATAACTGTGAACATGCCGCCAAAACTTCAAAACTGTTTTGGGGGTGATTTTTTGTTGTTGTTGGTTGTTTGTATTTGTGTGTGGGGGGGTTATGTATGTATTTATTTATTTATGGTCTCAGATAAGGCCATCCAGAAAAAGCTTGCAAGGATTCAATCAAAAATCACCAATTCACATCTGACTCACTCCTTTTAATGACCCTAGAATAAACTGGTCATTATGATACTAAATTCTCTGCCCAGAAAGCCTTTCTGGCTATGATTTTTACACATGGGAAGCATATTTTCAAACTGAGCATACTCAGGCGTGTGCCTATCTCTACATGTGATGATGAGTCTTTCCTATATGAATAAGTTTCTTCAATAAAAGCCCCTGCTTTCTTAGTTCAGCAGGAACAGTACCTAGAGAATTACCTCTGGTGCTCTCCCTACTTTCTGTAAGTAATAAAACTTTCTTCTTTAGACCTGCTTGTCCCTTTGGGCTTGGCACTTGCAAAGGGGTGAACTCACAGCATTGAGTTTATTTCTTTTTTTTTAATTTGTTCTTTTTAGGGCTGAGGTCATAGCTCAGTGGTAGAGCACTAGCCTAGCATGTGCAAGACCCTGGGTTCCATCCTCAGCACTGCATAAAAATAAATAAATAAATAAATAAAAGGTATTGTGTCCATCTACAACTAAAAAACAATTTTTTTAAAATTGTTCTTTTTAGATATACATGACAGTAGAGCATATTTTGACATATTATACATACATGGAGTATAACTTATTCTAATTGGGATCTCATTCTTGCAGCTAAGAGGTATCTCTTCATTACCCAGTACTTTCAGGGGCCATTACCACTTTATTTTTGTTGTTGTTATTTTCTGGAGAAATAACCTCAGGTTTCTATTTTGGAGTTAATGGTTTTAACATATACAAAAGTGATATATAACAATTTAAGTAATAATTGACATTCTTTGATTACTTATCATCAACCAATTACTGTTTGAAGCACTTAGCATAAAATAATCCACAAAATCCTGCAACAGCTCTACAGAGTATGTACTATTATTTTACCCATTTTACAGATGAGAGGCTTGAAGCACAGAGAGGTCAGTGATTTCCCCAAGATCACACAGCTGTACAGTGATAGAGCCAAGATTTTTAGGCAAGAGGTCTGACACTAGGCTTTGTGCTCTTATACTTATAGTTTGTTAATTTATTTTACTTTCTCCTTGGCAACTTTACTAGATCTGTTTCAATTTCTTTACCAATAGAAAGGGAAAAGTTTAGGGTCAGCATTTTCAAACCAGTTCTTTATTCAGCCATGGAAAGTAATTTGAAGTTCTACTTGTGGTAATAGAAGTAAGAATTGGGCTGGGTTTTGCCTTGCATAAGCTGTGTGAGTAATTAAGGAAGTTTTCAGATATAAGGGTTCTACAAGTCCATTACTACTTCTAATAAAAAGTGATAGTGGGGTAAAATAAGCAAAGTCAAATTTAGCACTATTATATTCCATCAGGGTCTTCATACTTCTTCCTATTATATAGTATAATTTCTGAGACTTATAATACATATTTATAATTTTATTTTATACAAATAAAATTAAATTGTTTTATTCTCTCTCTTGGGATATATTTCCATTACAAGATTTATCTAATTTTGGTTGTAAGTCTTTGTGGAAGAGCAAACTCTAGGGAAGAGGTGAACATTGGGAGAACTTCTTGTTAACCTTGGAATCACATCTGCCCCATTCACAAGGCAGCCCTGCTGGGAAGTGTTATGTGCATTGCTCCCCATGTATGTGAGAACAGAGATTTGAGAACAATGTTAGGAAGGTGAGCAGTAGGAAGCTGAAGGATAAGGAGCAGCCAGGGGTCTTGCAGAGTCAGGACAGCCTCATTAAGTTATCACATCCAAGAACAGAAAGAACCTGAAGAGAGTTTCAGGGAGATCATTAGGTAAAGCCAGGGGTGAAAAAAATCAAGTCCTGTGCGAAGAGGTTACATAAATTTAGTTGATCTGCTGAGAAAAGAAATGGCAAATAGGATTTTAGCATCAATAAGTCAAAAGAAAATAGCAACCAGCTGATTCTTTTCCAGAGACAGAATTCCGAAGGCAGTTTTATAACATAATAGGATAGATTGATCAAGGTTTGCTACATGTTTAAGTGAACTATCTGAAGGATGGTGGAAAATAGGTGATTCGTATCAACTATGGATGATCATCATTTCTGAAGGCCTAAAGAGATACTTACACCATATCCCAGACATCAAGATGTGACCTGGCTGACATCCTGCTTAACAATCTGGTTTTGTTGTCATTGTTTTTCAAGAAATTTACTAGCAAATAATTTGCTCAACTGTCAAATGTAAACAGAATGAAACCTCTGTCCAAAATCATTTCTTTTAAAAAATAATATTTATTTTTTTAGTTGTAGTTGGATACAATACCTTCATTTCACTTATTTATTTTTATGTGGTGCTGAGGATCAAACTCAGGGTCTCCCATGTGCGAGGCAAGTGCTCTACCGCTGAGCCACAACCCCAGCCCCTGTCCAAAATCATTTCTACTGAATTATTTTCATTAAGAAGCCAATCTGTCTTATATCCTATCAAAAGGGTGCTTGATTATTGACAGGTCAAAAGTACTACAGAGTAACAGAATCTTATATATAAAGCAATCTCAGTATACAACTCAAGGTCAATGCCACAGTGTTCCTGCATCAGAACGATCCTACAGATACAACTAAGTACTTTAAAAAGAGAAAATTGTTCTGATCAGTAGACTCACTTTCTTGACAAGCTTTAACTGTAATATCTCCTTTATTGTGTTCAGAGAACCATTAGGCATTTATCCAGTAATTCTTGATAGTAACTCTATTTTCTTATTCTAATAAAATGGAATATCATAGACCTCCTCAGTTTTCAATCAAAGTCCTAGTTTTATAAGAATTTGTTTATCATGGGGTATTTTTGTCAATTCTCTAAAATTGTTGAAATTAAAGAACAGTTTTAGCTTACAATATGATTATTTCATGTGGAATCCATGAATTTTTTCAAATTTAATAATTTATTTTTCTATCATACCTTCCCAATAAACACTATTGACTTCAAATCAATATCTATCTCAAAAATACATCCTTCAAAACTCTTAGCCTGTTTTTGTTTTTTGCTATAATTATTTGGTCATAATAAACATACAAATTAATGGGTTTCACTGCAGTATTTCCATACATGCATATATTTGTACTCTGATCATATCCACCTTCCCTAATATTCTCCTTTCCTCTCTCCTTAATTTCACCTTCCCTCCATTCCATCTTTTTTTGTTTGTTTCAATAAAGGAGAAAAAAATATGTGATACTTATCTTTCTGTGTCTAATTTCACTTAACATTAGAACAGTCAGTTCCTTCCATTTACCTAAAAAAATGACATGATTTTGTCCTTGTTTATTATAGCCAGATTTTACAAATCACAAATTCTGATAAAGTAGAAAAACTTTAAGATGTTTTCGAAATCTTAGACTTAGTTCAAAAAAATCTGTTCAACCTTATCCTTCTGCTCTCATGAGAATAACATATCAAAAGAACAGTAAAGAAAAAATGGCCTCATGACATCTCAAAATAAAGCAAAAGATAGGAATAGGAATACTCATAAGCAGAACAAGGAGTATTGATGGGAAAAGAAGGATAAGGATGATGTTCAAAACAGAAGTTGCAGAAATAATCCAGAAGAACTAATTGAATATATAGTGGAAAGTGAAAGTGATTAAGAGTTATATCTGGTTTTATTGACTATCCTCTTAAAGACAATCTTAAAGAGGTGCCAGAATATTTAATGTCCATAATAAACTGGTTATGCTTCAGTGGTACATAGAGATTGAGATATATGTTTCCCTTATTTAATAGTGTAAATCTGACAGGTATAAGAAATAGAGCCTACACATACCCAGAATAAAATAAAACAAGCATGTTTATTATAAATTATTCTGATGCCTGTTTTGAAAATATGCATGATAAAAAATGATAAAAAGAAAAGGTTGGGAAAACATGACAAAAATAACCTCATAATCTAGTTCCTGCAAGAGCTACACTGAACAATATAAAATAATAGAAAAATACATATATAATGGATGGAATCCTTACTTTCCATCTCAATCCTCCTGCCCTGGGCCCCAGTTTCCTTCAGCCCATTATCAGAGTGTTGTTGTTCTACTATGAATATATAAGGGAACTTCAGATCTAAAAGTCTGCCAACTCAGACTCTGCTATTCTAAAATAACTAACATTTGTACAGTTAGCAATTATTCTTTCCAACAATCCTGTAAGATAAGACCTGTCTTCTTTGATTTATTAGTGAGAAAATGCAACTGAGTTAGATAAGATTGAGGAAGGTGATAGAGATCCAGGTGTTCTTAAGTTCAGAGATAAGACTTGAACTCAAATTCACTGAGGCAAAATCCCATGTTCACACTCCAATGCTCATTGCACTAGGTAATCCTTGGTAATAAATGGAAGGAATCTGAAGCCTTCTAGTGACTCCTGGAATGCAGAATAAAGTTTTGCAAGGTCCTTCCACATCAGTAGATGTTTGATTCTTTAACTTTATAGAGAGAGTATCAACTTCTGGACAAGAACTCAATCAACCCAACTCTTTGATTATCAAATATAATTACCCCCAAGTAGTGCAGTAATAGATAGAGGAGCTGTCCCAACTCCTATCTGAATTTAATTGCTTCATGCAGCTCTGGATTCCATCACCATCTGCTCTCTCTATAACCTTACTATCAATCATCACTATCCTCTATACATCTTCATCCCTTCCCCATCCTTATCAGCTTCTACACCCCCTATTCCAGCAACTCCTCTATCAATTTTCTATCACTTTCTCAATTCTCAAAACTCTTAACAAATCTTCCTCTTCCTACTTTCTCACTTTATCTCACCACTGAATCGATTACAAAGTGTCTTCCTTCCCTACTAATCCAGTAAAACCTGACTTATCAAGATCACCTTTGAATAATGACTCCCAATTTTTATGTTCTTCTCTGAGTTTGACCTCCTATCTTGACATTGCCTCCAATTTTTGATGTCCATAACCTTTCTCCCCAAAACTGGTCTTCCACTACCCATCACTAAGTGACTGAACACAATAGTTTATGCAAACCACAAGCTTTGGGGCCACCCTTAACACTTCCTTCTCCCTCATCTCCCTCTATCCAGCCATCAACAAGCCCAAAATTTCTTGTAAATTCGTCTCTTCTCTCTACTTCCACTACCACCAACAAGAGAAGTCCCAGCTACCATCATCTCTTCCCTGAACTACACCAAGAGTTTCCTAACTGGTTAACTAACTCTTGGAATCCTCTGACAGCAGTCAAAGTAATCCTCTTAAAATGTAAATCTTCTTACATTCTCATTTTTCTTAATATGAATTCATATTTTCATAAACATCTGTGTTGTTCATATCAAATGTCATCTAGGTTGTAAACAAGTGGTATTAACTATATCACAGATCTAAAATTATGAGAAATTAGTAATGGTCTAGGGGTATATTTGGGGAGCAAAGGATGAGTAGCAGTGACTCAAGAAATGAGGCATTAAAATTTAGACTTATAACTCACACTTTCAGAAAGCATTCATTTCCCTGACAGTAAAAAAAGACTTGTGAATTAATTGATTTTTTAATATTTATGGTTTAAACGTACCTTTAATTTGTTCACTTTATTTAACAAGAATCCCTTGTTATTTTCAAAGACTTCCCTCAGTGTTCCTTTATTATCCTCCCTTTGGCCCACACATGGCTGCCTTTTTCAAACTCACGTACTCTTGAGGATATCTGATGATGAGGGTGAAATTTAATATTTTTGTGAAGATTCCTACAGATTACAAGTGACAAAATCTAAGCTTAACTTAGGTTACACAAAATAGAACAAATTATTGAACGGATACTAGAATAGCTCTCAGAAATGAAGGAAGAACTGTAGGTCCCAGGAAAGTAAGATGAACTGTAACAGAGACACAAGCTCCTGCAACATTCTCCTCCTTCCTGGCCTTCTTGGGATCCTCTGTGCAGCTTCATTCTTTCCTCCTGAAGAAGGACTTTCTCTATACTATGTAGAGACTGCATTCTGACCTAGTAAGCCAGTGTTTTTTCCTCCAGGGCTAATTAATAAACTTCCAGGAATGGACCACAGTGTCCCTGGTTGGGACATGTGTCATACCCTTACCAAGTACTTCAGCAAAAGGGACACAGTATTATCATCAGCCTCATCTATGTGGCCACATACCACACTTATTCTTGCCGAGGTATCCAAACTGGAAGTGCCTTGATTTTGGTGGCTTCCTAGTTATATTGGCAGAGAAATCAAAGAAAAGGGATATTTTCCCAAGCAAACAAAACAATGTGCCCACTACTATTCTAATTACTACTGCAGTATAACAAATTACCCCAAACTCAGTGATATAAAACCACCATTACATTTTCTTGACCCAAACTTAGTAGATGTAATGTTTTTCTAGAAGAATATACTAGAAACTAATTAAAGAACATTTTTTAAAGAATTAAATATCTCTTAATATGAAAACATCACTAATAAAGATGGTGGGTAGTAATATATACATGCATATATTATACAGGTACATGTATATGTGTAGTTTGATGTGTCTGCTTATAGCCAAAGTTTTATCTTTAAATCCAAAATGAAAAAGGTATCTTGCTGCTATTAATAAGAATAATAAAAACAAGAGAGAGGAGAACACTGAGAGAATTGATGGCTACCTAGGAGTGTTGACAGAGTGTGGTGAACACAAGGACAGTGCAGGCCAACTGCACATTCATTACATTGACATATTCAACAAATGAGGTCAGATAGTCAAGAACTAATGGTAGCACTGAGACCAAGGGTTGTAAAATGTCTTTTTAGTTATTAAATTTCATTTGATGTTCTGTTTTCCTAAATTGCTTTTGTGTTGCTTGTTATGAACTCCCTATTACTATTTTGGGTATGCTAAATATCCAAGCATTTCTAAAGAATTATTTCCTGATCAACAGAGTGGAGGAAATTTTAATCAGGTACCTGTGAGACCATGATTTTCTTTCTAGTTTGCAAAATAATATTAACAAATTGATCATCCTACAAAAAAAATTCCAACCCACCTTTTAATAATCCAACATGAAGAATTGCATATTTGTCTGCTTAATGGCTCACTTTTATTTTATTGATATTAATCAGATAGTAATTTATGCCATAGCATAATATAATAGCACACTATCACTAAGCTTTTTCCTTTTGAACAGCCTATCTTAACCTTTATTATTTAGTACTCAGTATATTTCTTACCTTTATAAAACCTCAAATGTTGCTCTGATATTTTACCTTTACTATTTCTTGGTACTATTTCATTCACAAGAAATGCACTGGGACAATGGAAAGTGAACTGGTCCAAATAACAACTGACTGTAATTGAGTTCTTGGCTTGCACTAGCTCTATGCCCTAAGGTAGAGATTAGCACTAAGTCAGTGGTTTCCAAATTGGCTGCACATTTCAGTCACCTGAGGAGCTTATATAAATCCCATTGACAAGGTCATATCCATATCAATTAAATGAGAATGTCTGAGAGTGAGAAGCAACTTGAGTCAATTGGGAAAACTTGGGGCCACTTTACAATTTGATCTCTGAGGTCCTTCTAACTCTAGAACTCTGTGATTCTGTGGCTTAGCACTTGAAGCGAAGCATTAAATTTTAAAAACACTAAAGGAGAAGAAAGTAGGGACTTATTCGGAAAACTGAGATGTGTTTAGGAACTGTGACATAAAGAGAAGGATTCATATGAAGCCCGAAGAACAGGACAAAACCTCTTGAAAAGTAAATCACTAGAGTCGATTTTTACCTGCCTCCACCCCTGGCCACAATACACTAAGAACAAATATTTCATGAACAAATTTACATTATAGATGATGGTCGTCTAATAAAAGAGGGATGGATCATATTATGTGAACTCTACATGCAAGTATATAAGGAAGAAATAGATGAAACTCCGTGTTTTATTCTTTTATCACAATTAGCCCCTGTAATTCTCTCCTTTCTTTCTCTCTTCTCACAGAAGTTAAGAAGAAACGTGTATCCAGGGTTCACATAGCCAAGATCCTGGCTGCTTGTAGCACTTATGTTCATGTCTTTTTAAAGAAAAGAGGAAAGAGACCAGTCATTTAGTCTTGCTCAGGGTAATCGGGGAACTATTTAATATATCTGTAGGGTAGAACAGAAAAAGCAATTAGTGTTAAGAAGGCTTAATTAAAAGGCAAAACAAACTCCTTCTGAAATAGGTTGGTAGGACACATAATATTGTTGGGAGCAATGTATACATACCTTCATACACATTTCTGGCAGATGGGTCAATAGATTACCATAATGAATTAATCTATACATTCTCCTAAATTCTTACTAAGGATTAATACTTTGCAATTGTGTGACCTTTCCCTATGAAGACAATCCCAGGAATGTGGATTCACTCATTGTGGGTGTTCCCAAAAAAGTCTTGGAAAGTATAGTTGGGCTCAGGAAGAGTTTTCTAGTACAACCCATCTCAAAGCAGGATATATCTGAACTAACTTTGCTAGTATTGTTTTTAGACTACGTATCCAATTTGTTTTATATTATGGATTTCAAGATGGCAATTTCAGTTTAAGTACAAATGAGATGTAACTGCAAAATAAATATTTTTGACTCAAAAAAATTAGACTGAATATATTCACATAACTTTTTCTTCAGAAGGAAGACTCCAATGGTGCTACCACAGAACATGAGTTCAATGATGCTAATACAGAACAATTTGGTTGGGTTAAATTGGAAGCAATAAGAAGAGAAAGTTCTAGATGAGAAGAAAAAGGGATTTCTCAGTCAAGAACAGATAAGAGAGATTTTCTTTTCCTAATCCAGGGTGTTGGTTCTATGGCAGGGGCAACACAGAAATCTGGTCCTGAGTGAATGAATGCAGAGATAGAGGTGTCTGTCCTCCTGCCAGAAAACTCATCCACTATGTCTTAGTTATAAATCTGCCAGTACAAATAAAAGGAAGAGAACTGGAGGAACCCCCTTTCTAAGTTTTGCCACATCAGGAAGATAAAAAATAATGTTGAGATAGAAGACTTCTTCTCAAGAATAATATAAGAATTTAAGGAATCTGAAAAAAACAAATAAAATTAATTAATAGATTAATTAGTGTGAGACAATGCAAGAAAGTTCAGAGAAGAAATGATTGGGTTAAAAGAGCTTTAACCCAATAGTGAACTAATCATCTGATGGGATTAACCTAGTGGGGTGTGGCTAGAGGAGGTAGGGCATTTGGAGCATAGTTTTGGGGTATATATTTGTATCTGGAAAGTGGAATTATCTCTCACTGTTCTCTGATCTTCGTGTGAGCTGCTTCCTTCTACCACATTCTTCCACCATGTTATTCTGCCTTACCTTTAGCACAAGGAATGGAGCCAATCTTCTGTGGACTAAGACCTCTGAAACCATAAGATCACAAATAAACTTTTCTTCCCTTAAACTTGTTCCAGTCAGATCTTTAAGTCACAGCAGTGAAAAAGTTGACTAAAATAGAAATTGATATCATGAAGTGGGGTCGTTGCTGTGACTAACCTGACCATGTGATTCAAAAGTTTTTTTGTGTTTTTTTTGGATTTTGTGGGAGGAATTTTGAGATGCTTAGCAGTGCCAGCTCCAAAATGCTTTAAATTGTTATAAGCAGAGCTTAATGGCTGATTCTGATGGGGACTCCGAAGACCAGGATGTCAATAGGACTGTGAACAGTGAAGAAAAAGCTCAAGAGGATTCAGAGAGGACTATATTGGAATTTTGACTAGAGGCAATTCCTAGCTTAGAAGTTGTCTACATTATGCCTGTGTCCTGAGACTTTCTGTGAGACTGATTTTAAAAACAACGAACTCCTTAATCTGGTGGAAGAAATGTCTAGGCAGCATGGCATTCAGGAAGTGGCATGGGTATTGCTGGCAGCTTTTTGCTGAGAGCCACAGCCGAGTCTGTATGGCCCCTGGCATTTTGCCAACAGTATTGATTGACAGGCGAGGCATTACTATCCGCCTCTGCCGCAACTTTTGAGTTCTCGCACTATTTTGGAGTTCTCGTGGGGATTTCTGGGGATTCCCCGAGAGTTCCCATTGGTTGGGGAAGTGCAGGAGGAGGGATTTCCGGGAGAGATATTTCCGGCTGGGGGTTCCTGGACAAGCCTCGTGGCGTTCGGGAGGATTCCCCGGGAGCTGTGTGAAGTGTTTTCCTGCAGTTTAAAAATAAAGTTTGTTCCTGCTTCAGTGGCTCGTGATTTGTACCCAGCCAGACTGCGGCAGCTTTTAACCAAGTTTATCTTGATAATCGGGAGCAGAAAGCATAGAAGAAAGATTTGAAAAACTTGAACTTGAAAGTCAGGGGTAAAACTGGAGCTAAGGAAGTTGCAGTTGTTAAAAACAATACTGACACTAAAGAAATGCTAAAGACTTTGCCCAGAAACCCCCAACCATCTCAGGCTCAAGGGAATAAAAGTGAAAATTCTCTGGAGAAGAGATCAATGGGGAATCCTTCTTGCACAGGGAGGCCTAATAAGTTTCTTTCAGTGTGCTCTAATCAATTTATTGTATTTTTTGGTTTAGTTTATTTGTAACTTTTGTACTTAGAACTTCTTTAATTTCTTGAACCTGTGATTCTTGTGATTCTCTGTTTTATTATTTAAGTGCATTAGAGCTTATACTTATATAAATTAAGATTATAGTCTACTTTTAAGTTATATTATTACATTTCATATAAACTGTAATAATGTTAAAGTAACGTACTTCCATTTTTTCTTCTTGATCTTTGTACTATTTTGTTGCTTTCATTTAGATGTGCTTATAAAACTACATATGTTAGTATTTCTGCTATGCCAGTTATATTTTTAAAATATTTTAATATTAAGAAAAAAAGTAGTTACCAATAGTTAAAGCCTTCATTTGTTATATATATCCAGATTAATAACTGTTATCATTCTGTTGATGAATTCTTTTTATGTGTAAAAAATAAATAAAGAGTGCAGGGCGCAGTGGCACATGCCTGTAATCCCAGCATCTCCAGAGGTTGAGGCAGGAGGATTGTGAGGTCAAAGCCAGACTCAGCAATGGTGAGGTGCTTATCTACTCAGAGAGACCCTGTCTCTAATTAAAATACAAAATAGGGCAGGGGTGTCACTCAGTGGTCGAATGCCCCTGAATTCAATCTCCAGTACCAAAATAAATAAATAATAAAAAATAAAGGAATTTGCAAAAAGCTTAACTTGAAGTCAATAGTGTATTCTAATACTTAGAATTATCACAAATGGAGTAGATTATCTTTTAAGATAGTATGATGATATCTCAAACTAAAAATATCATGGCAAAAATTGAAGACATTTTTGATTACTTTTATATTCTTTGACATCAGAGAATAAATTTTCATAGCCATAGAAATGAACCAGAGTTTAAAATACATGGAGATAAAATGTATAAATTAGACATACTTTTACCCTACCATGTAAATCATGTTGTAAATATGCTTTTAGCATTGGAAGTTATAGTAATATTTACATTATTAAAACCAGTAAACTTCTATTTCTTATCCAAAGTATTAATCCTCCATTTAATATAAAGAGATGGTCTAGCCTTTTGAAGTGTAAGCCTTTCAATTTAGTTTTGTTGCAGTATCACCTGAAGAAATACTGTGAATAGCAACATGGTAAGATTATGAGCCCAAATTCTATTTAAAATCAACCTTAAAAAAGGAATCGATTTTATTTTCCAAAGGTGCTGGGACCCTCAGAATAGATATTTTCAGTTATTTTTCATCATTTGTAATAAATGTATGTAAGTATCTCTAATGTATAAGATTTAGGGATAGACTGACTATCTGGGGAAATGCTTCATCCGTAGAAATGAACAGAGGGAGGATCTAGATATGTGGGTGATTATTCTTTAACTCCTTGCTGTGTCATCCATGGTCCTGACAGGAAGCAGAAGGCATGCCCCCAAATTATTAAAGAGACTTAGGTGAAGACCTTATTTGTAGAAATGTGTGCAGTGTGATAATTATATCCCAAAGCTGTTACCATCTTTAGGCTTGAAGGGACAATGAAACCATCAGAGGTGGCAAGAGCTGGACTCACAGAAAATGCACCAGAATCATGGAGTTGTGTCTGCAGAGTAATGGAGAACTGTCAGAATCATAATGCTTATCATGGAGGGAGAGAAAGAATACATATCTCAACTTCTTTTTCCTTCACCCTCTGATCATCAGTCAATGCTTGTGACACAACCAAAAACCATAAGACAGGAGATACAGATAATGGTTTACAGAAGTCAGATGTCCAGGATATAGTACAGAGCCCAACAGAGAACAATAGAGAATGAATTCAGAGATAGAGTAGTAGTAACTGGAGAAGAATTAAAACACTAGGATCTCAGAGAAGGGGCCAATCAATAGTTGGTGACAGATGCCTATGTTGGTTCATTAAATATGCACAATGCTTTAATACCCACACGCTCAGTTACAAGTCACCCTCCCATACCTTGCATATTTCATAGCATATTATTACCTGAACTTACTGTATTAGTCTATTTGTTATCACCTATCATCTTTCCATTAGAATGTATGCATCATGAGAGCAAGGGACTTTGTCTCACTAACTGCTGTGTCTCTAGCACTCAAAACAATTCCTGGCACATAGGTAGTATTCAATAGAGATTTCATAAAGATTATTTGCCTGAGTACAAGTTTGAATCTGACATTCTTGGAATAAGAAGGCTTTAAAGCATTTTACTATGTGGAAAAGTATTGAATTTCTAGATAACTATTTGCAAAAAGAAATAGCTAATGGGAGTAATATTTAAACTGGATTAGAACAAACCATACAAAGGAACAAAATTCCTGGGCTAGTGCTTGCCTAGAAATAGGCATGGGGTTAAGCCAAGGAAAAATCACTGCTATGATTCTTGATAAAAAGATTCTACCAACACTGGGGAGCCACACAGTTAATCTCCCATATGTGTTCTCATTACAAACTAGCATGGAGCCAGAAAACCTCAACATGAATAAACTTCCAACCAACCCTTTGATGTGAGTCTTGCCAAAGAGCAGGGGTGAAGAATGTAGTCTGACAGCTCTTCAAATGGAATTTACTTTGGCTAACTGAAATAATGTCAAATGATATAAAAGCCCAGGCAGCTATTTTATAACCCCAAAAAGAATAAAGAGCACTTTTCCTCTTTTATTTAAAGGCTCCTAGACATTAAATAGCATATAAAATTATACAGTTTTAATTTATTCAACATAAAAGTGGCCCAAAAGACAAACTCATCCCTGTGTATGGCATTAATTCCTGAATATTTGTTGAGCACTTATTATGTGCCAGTAACTGGGTCACCGAGCATATAAAAATGAGTAAAGTAACCCATGACCTCTAGGATATGACAGTCACCTGGCAGAAAGGACATGGGAATTAGTTTCATAACAAGGGATTTACAGAGATATAAACAAGCATGATGGAAACACAGAAGAAGGAATAATAGGCGTTGTCCAGAAACATCAAGAAAGGCTTCTCAGGTGTGATGATGTTTAAACTGAGCCTTTTTTTATTTTTATTTTTTTTTAGTTGTTAATGAACCTTTATTTCTTTCATTTATTTATATGCGGTACTGAGAATCGAACTCATGGCCTCACACATGCTAGGCAAGTGTTCTACCACTGAGCCACAATCCCAGTCTTAAACTGAGTCTTGAAGGATGTATAGAAGTTTTCCAGTTGAACATGAGGATATGGGAATGGGGAAGAAAAGGCAAGCACTCAATAACACTGACAGTATTTGCACTTGTGTTCCTAATTTTGTGGTTACTAATGGATAATTTAGTTGTAAACTAAGGAGGAAAAGACAGATATCGAATTAATTTAAAGGATACAGTCATTCCATGTGAAAACCATAGGACTACAGAGTGAGCTACATGAACTACAGATTGCACAATAGTTCAAGTAGATAAAAGTTGTCATCACATATCACAGGGCAAATTGGTCAGTAAAGTTGGAACCAAGCTCATATTGCAAGTCATAATTCAATTTTAGTCACAACTTTTGCCACATTGAATTAATGTTCTTAATTTGATCTTATGCCAACTATAAGATATATCACCAAAAACTTTACCACTACCCTAAATTTCTCCTCTGATTTCTTCTTTGGTGCTTGTTCAATATACATCTCAAACTAAGTATTTCAAAATAACAACTATTGTTCTTCTATCTTCCAACCTGCCCTTCCCACAGACTTCTCTGTCTCAATAAATGGGAATTCCAGCTGTCCAGTTAGGCTGTCCAATCTTCCTTTAGCCCTCTATTTTATGTTTTCATTCAATTTATTGTCAAATCTTTCACCATCAAAATATACCCAGAACTTGACCATGTCTCATTAGCTCCATTCTACCATGTTGGGGTTCAAGTCACCGTTACTGCTTTCCTCCTAACAGTTCTCTGCTGTCCCTTGCAAATCCTAGAGTCTATTATTCATGCAATCCTCAAAGTGATCTATTTAAATATTTCATCTAAGCAAAACTTACTAATAGCTTCCAATCTGATAGAAATGTATATATTTATGTGTGTATGTATAAAGTTGCCTGAAATTTTCTGTATAATTTTTTCCTCCTACCCTTCCACATTTAGTCTCGACCTGTGCCCCACTCTCTCTCTTGGCTATAATTTGAATCTGGAATGCACCCTAAAGTCCAATGTATTGAAGACTTGGTCACCAGACTGTGATGCTATTGTTGAGAAGTGGTGGAAACTTTAGGATGTAGGGCCTAATGAAAGGAAGTGAGGATACTGAGGGTGTGCCCTTGAAGGGTATTAGGACCCCAACACCTTCCCCTTTCTCTCTTTGATGCCCAGTCACCATAAGGTGAGCAACTTCCTCCACTCCATGCTCCTGCTATGATGAATTGCGTTGCCACAGGCCCAAAAGCAACAAGGTCAAGCAACATGAACTGAAACCTTTCATACCATGAACCAGATAAATCTGTCTTCCTTATAAGCTGATTATCTCAGGTATCTGTTACCATAACAAAAAGCTGACTATCACTCTCAAGTCACTCTGCTCCAGTGCTTCAGACACACTGGCCTCCTTGATGTTCCTTTCTCAAGCATACTAAATAGTCATTTGCTGCCTATTTACATTGCACATTACACTCAGCCAAGGCTCAGCCCGGAGGAGTGCAAGTTCAAAGTCAGTCTCAGTAACATAGCAAGTACTTAACTTAGCGAGATCCTGTCTCAAATTTTAAAAGAAGGTAGGCAGGGGATATTGCTGGGGCGTGGCACAGTGGTAAATTTCCCCTAGGTTCAATCCCCCCATACCAAAAAAAAAAAAAAGAAAGAAAGAAAAGGGTACAGATTTTTGTCTGTTGCCCTCACTGCTTTGTCTATAGTGCCTTACTAGCCCCTGTATCTCCTGCACACAGAATCTGCTCAATAAATAGTATTAATTCTTTAAAAAACACAGTTTTTCTTCACATTCTGTAAAGGCACACAATTGTAATATATTTACAAAATTCATTAAATAAATATTTGTTGAACATTTAAGCCAGAAGGGGGCAGCAAAGTTTAAGCAGCCATCATTGTAGGTCAGCAATATGAAGATGAGTGAACACAGCTGAGTCTGAGCTGAAGAAAGTGAGATCAGAGAGCCCTTTAGGACTGTGTCTTTACCAATAAGCTGAGAGGAGAAAGTGACAAGACTTGCCCCAGGAGCCTAAGACTCGCGGGAGAGGTCCACAAAAATGAACAGATGGGTCATAAGGGAACTTATTCAGATGCCAGAGAATTTGGCAAATCACCCCTATTGGTCATGGACACTACATGATCTACTTCTCAGATAACAAGACTGTTTATGATTGTAGCCAGAATCTAGGAGTCAAAATGTGCCTACATTTAAGACAGGTCGGGAATTATGTACGTCTCCACAAGTGGTTCCTCTTCCCTGAAAGCCAAGTTTCTTTTAATCATTGAACTGTTCCACATCTGTTAAGTTAAGTGAAAATAAAAAACTATAAAAAATAGGTCCAAGTTCCTAAAGAACAAAAGCAGATACTGGTACCTTTGGACCATTAAGACTAGTAAAAAAAATTTTTGTTATTCATTCAGATTTTGTCAGTTACTCCCTAAGAAATCATCATCCCCTAAATTAAAATATAAAATATTAATACAAATTTTAAAATATAACAATGACACCATAGTTTTCAACCCTGTTTTTTATTTCTCCAAGCCACTTTCCAAGTTCCTTTTTCCTCATGTCCAAGTATCCATCTTGGTGTTCTTATGTGATTTAGAGCTGCTCTGTTTACTATGGTAGTCACTGGCTACATGTGGTTCCTGGGAATTGCAGAAGTTGTTTATATGTGTAACAGGATTTAAATTTTAAATTTTATTTAATTTTAATGATTTATATTTAAAAGCTCGTACTTGAGTCAGTTACTGGAAAACTTAACTGGGAATAATTTAAATACAAGAATGTTCTTTTGTAACAGTGGTTCACTTCACCTTTTGAATATAGCTCTGAGGCTAATTTTTAAAAGAGACCTATTTTCCTTTTCCTTTTCTCCCTCTCCCCTCACTCAAGAACAGGAAACAAGATTACCTTAAGTTATCTGTGCTCCACAGGAAGCAGATGTCTAGGAAGTGAAAAACTCCCCAGATAATTAGTGCCCTGGGACCCCCTCTCAGGGCACACCAGAAATGTAGCCTTTGAATAGCTCCTTTAAAATCCTTCCCTCACCCCCAGTTCCTCCTGATGGGCAGAATCACAGCCTCAGGGACTGGAGTCCCCTCTGTTTCTCCATCGCTAGCAAAGTGATAAAGCATCTTTTCCTTTTACTCAAAGCCGTGTCCTCGTTATTAAACTGGCATTAATTGGCATTGGGGACAAGGACTGAGCTTTCGGTAACATTTTCAACTTAATAATGAAATACAAATGTGTGTGTGTGTGTGTGTGTGTGTGTGTGTGTCTCCAATAAAGTTAAAATCTGACATGGGATATTCTTTAAGTGATAAAAAAACACTGGATTTTGTAGACTTAATATAAGGAAAGAATATAAATGTCTTATTAACAATGTTTATATTGATTATATGTTCAAATTGTAAGGTATTTGGGGTATTTTGGTTAGAACAAAATATATTATACAATTAATTTTATATTTTAACATTTTTAATGTGGCTGGTTAGAAAATTTAGGACTACACACATCTTAGATATAATTTCTACTGCACCAGTCTGGCCTAGAGCCTTAATACTCAAACTGTGGTCTGTGCATCAGCAGGATAAGGTCACCTGAAATCTTCTTAGAGATGACTAAGAATCTACATTTTTTTTTAATGTAGGCGATTTTGAAGCCAATTAAAAGAGGCAGTTGGTATAGATAGGTAAATCAAGTCAGGTCAGATCAATGAGGCCAATTTGAGTGAGTCACAGAAGTTGGAGAGGAATTGAAATGCTAAGGCTTCTGAGCCCTTCCTCCACCTTAATGAAGATAATCTGCCCCTGCTCCAACCTGTTGCTAAGGTAACCTGTTTGAGGAGTTGCCCTTCTCTACAGGGACTTGTAAAAGTTGTTAATTAATATGTCCAGGGCTGCTCCATGTGGCCCTTCCCACCCAACTGCTTCTCACCTTTTTGGCCATCCCACCAACATCTCCTGGGCCTAGTCAAGTACACAGGAAAGAGAAAGAGAACAGAACAAAGGAAGCCTAGGACATATAAAAGGAAAGACACCCTCACTTCTTGGAATACCAGGATTCTAGCTATGGCCCCCTTCTCCCTCCCAGGAGAAGTCTATGTTACCCTTTTCTAGATAAACCCTGCTTTATAAGCTTGCTTGCCTCAGCATGATTAACATGTGAGGGAGCAGAACTCCTCACAGGTAAGCAGCAGTACCAATTTGTTTACCCATTACAGTTTGAGATGCAATCTAAACTGCAACCAACAATCATGACTTACCCATTCTTTGTTTCTCTAGCACACAAAAACTATTCAATCCATAGTATTTAATTTTAAAACAATTTTTCAGCTTCTCATTACACACTTGGCACTTCCTACAATGACTGGCTTTCTTGACCCTGACCAAGCTATCTGATGAACAGCATTGGTCTAAAGAAATGCCTGCCACTGTCTCTGGCTTTTCTTCCCCTTTAGCTATCTATAACCTAGTCCTACCTGCCTTTCCTCCACGTATTACATTCATAGACTCATACAATGCCAGAACTAGACAGTGATGCTTCTAGCCTCATTTTCCTAGAAGCTGAACCTGAGACTGATGTTTATTCAAGTGATTTATTCTAGGAGTGATCTCAGAGAAAAATGAGCATAGGAGGCAAAATAGATCAAGGAGAACAATGCTTAGCAAAGATGTGGGCTCTTTTGGAGACCAGCTCTATCCTGTTCCTACAGGGGTCATCTGGAGCCCAGATTTCACTAGTGTTGTTCATACCTAAAGACCTTAAGACAGGGTGGCTCCTGGATACCTTTAGACTAGTCAGTCATTATTTGAAGCTGGGGTCAATGCACAGCATACATGCATGGTGGCTTCCTGTCAGCCAAGAGAAATTCTCTGTAGAAGAGGGAAGTGGTGAGCTATTAACAACAAACTCATTGAAGCTGAATGAAGTGTGCACCTGCCAGTAAAGAGAACTGGGGTAAGCATAATAGCATCAACTGCAGCCAAACCACTGCACCTCTCAGGTTCACTTGCTTTTCATATTAAGTTTATTCCATCCAAACATAGCTTCTCCAGGTTCCGACTGAACCCAATGTCTGGAAGATCTTACAAAATGAGGACTGGTGAATGAAACCGTCTCAGCTGCTGATTCGGCTTGAGGCTATGCAGATGCTTCAAGTGACCCACGTACCTTACAGACCAATGTTTACCTTCCTCAGAATCTGTCCCACTTCCCATCTTGGCCACATGAAAATCAAATATCAGCATGTCCTGACTAGAATAGTATTTGGGTATGCTAAATAGGGGAGGGGAATTGTGTGTCAAAATTTCTGCAGGTCATTGACATATACCAACCAAAACTGAAAGAGTTGTCCTGAGAATGACCTAACTCCAGAAACTCATCCTTATAAATAACTGCACTCTAAAACCACTTTTCAGACTCAAGCACTGATATCAAACATGCATGTCTTTTTCCATTTCCCTGGAAGCACAGAATGAGATGGGCATTCT
The DNA here is from genome assembly GCF_001458135.2 of Marmota marmota marmota. Taxonomy (NCBI): domain Eukaryota; kingdom Metazoa; phylum Chordata; class Mammalia; order Rodentia; family Sciuridae; genus Marmota; species Marmota marmota. The sequence goes on along the minus strand of NW_025999990.1, from coordinate 4,910,340 downwards.
TGTTCAAGTAGTTTCTTGTGAGTGCTCTGAGAAGCAAGGGAGAGAGTGAAACAGGATAAGGCTGGAAGGAAAAAACCTCCTCCAGAATATGGTCTCTGATAATGACTCACATTAATTGATACCATAGGGAAGTTCTGGAAGTCAGATTGCAACACAGAATTGTTCTCACCTTGAGATAAGGTGCTTCTCCTTTTGTGTCATATGACAATTAATCATTTTTTAATCCTTGCCCTAGGTAAGGGAATGGGGGTGAGGGGTGTGTATGCTTAGCCTTCTAGGAAGATGGGAGGATCTTGTTTTGCTGAGGGTCCTCCTCTAGAGAAGAGAGCAAATGTCAGTTCAGTCTGCCAATACTGACAACAGCTGAAGGATGAGAACACTTTCAATAAAGTGGTCTGGGTAGGCACCAACAACACAGATTACAAGGCCTTAAAGATTATCCACCTCAGTAACTTTTAAACCTTTTTTCTCTGTTGTATTATCTCTTTGAACAGTGATTAAAAGTTGTGAATTCTCTCCATAGAAAAGTAGACATGCATACAAAGTTTTGCATATAATCAAATGTGGTTGACAGATTGGTTAAGACCCAAATAATTTACATGTGATTTGTCCAAAGTGTATATGGTAAGTTAGAACAGCATGAGATGGACAGACAACCCAAATTTTAAATATTGAAATTTGGGGTGAAATTTTTTCATAATATACTGTGGGCACATGAGGTATTGAAGCAACAAGATATCTCTGAGAGCTCCCAGTTGCATAATTCACAGATATGTTAAAGTCATAGCCATGTTATTCTCTTTTCTCTATCATATATATGTGTGTGCATATACATATATATTGATTTATTTATTGTTTTAGTCAGATTTTTTTGCTGTTATGACTAAAAGACCTGATAAGAACAACTTTAGAGAACGAAACAATTATTTGAGGGCTCATGGTTCCAAAAGTCTCAATCCATAGCCATTCCTTATGGTTTGAAGTGAGGCTGAACATCATGGCAAAAGAATGTGATGGAGTGAAGCAGCTCACATGATGATCAAAAGCAGAGACACCACTCACCAGATACAAAGTATGTATCCCAAAGGCATTCCCCCAATGCCCACCTCCACCAGCCACAGCTACCCACCCACAGTTACTATTCAGTTAATCCTATCAAAAGATTGATTCACTGACTGGGGTAAGACACTCAAAATCCAATCATTTCTCCTGTGAACCTTTTGCATTGTCTCACACATGGGCTTTTGTGGGACACCTCACATCAAAACCATAACATTTTATTTATTTATTTATTTACTTACTTACTCATTTTTGAACAGGTGTGGTGGCACGTACCTGTAATCGCAATGACTAGAGATTCTGAGGCAGGAGGATCTTACATTGGAGGACAGCCTTGGCAATTTAGCAAAACCTTTCTCAAAATGAAAATTTATTTACAAAGGCTGGAGATATAGTTCAGTGATAGAGTGCTGCTTAATATTTTTAAGTTAAAAAACATTTTAATATTGCTACTTGCAATTTTAAAATAACCATGAAGTTCCATTTAGAAGGAAGGTGTTGTGCTACTAAGATTAGAGGAAAGCATAAACATTAAAATCTAATCAGAGCTCAGAAATACCTTGTTTTAACTAAAGGCATAAACTTTAAGTTTTTTTTCTTTTTTCTTAGGAGTTTTTAAAGTATGAATTAAAGTTTGCAAGTTCAGAATGTTTTAAGAATGCCTGAAAGTTTCAAATTCCCTGTCTTCTCATTAGTGGTGCTCTCTGTAATATAATAATTTAGGTGCTGATAGAAGACAAGGAGGCTTTGGGTTTTAAAAATTTTTTAGATCTTATTCTGTGTTGAATATTTTTATAATGGAAGGATTTTGACTATTCTTTTTAAATAATCTTTGGATGTTAACTTTATACTTTGGAAATCACTAGGGAAAGACAGAGAAAGAAAACAACATAATTTTAAAATATGGTTATTTTCACTGACAGCTGAGTCCTTTGGGATCTAATTTGATATTTGGCCTCAAAGTAAACAACTATGTTCGTTAGCTTTTGTCTCTGTGACCAAAATGCCTTAGAAGAACAATGCAAAGGAGGAAATTTTTATTTTATTTTTTTCAAAGTTTTAAAGGTTCAGTTCATGGTTGGCCCACTCCATTGTTCTGCGCCCAAGATGAAAGAGAACATCATGGTGAAAGGGTATGGCGAGGAACACTGATCAGCTCATGACAATCAAGAAGCAGAGAAAAGGGAAAGGTCTCCAGAGAAGATGCATCCTTCCAGGGCACGCTTCTAGGCACCTACCTCCTCCAGCCACACCCCACCTATCGCAGTCACCACCTAGTCAGACCATTCAAACTAGGATAGGCTAATTAGGTTACAGCTTTTAAAATCTAATCATTTCACTTCACAATACTCCTGAATTAGCACAGGAGTTTTGTTTTTAATATTTGTTTTTTAGTTTTAGGTGGACACAATATTTTATTTTTATGTGGTGCTGAGAATCGAACCCAGTGCCTCACGCATGCTAGGCGAGCATGCTACCACTTGAGCCACATCCCCAGCCACAGCACAGGAGTTTTGATGGGACACCTCATATCCAAACTATAATAAAAACTATCCATTTTTAACAGATAGTATGTATTTGGGAATGGTACTGGTAGTACTTTCAGAGTGATGATTTGACGTCCAGGAAAATTGGCCCTAGTTCTGGTGTAATAAGGTTTGACTATCTGAAAGTAATATGCAGTCAGGAAGCTCACATAATATCAAATATCAAATTAGAAACTTTAAATTTAAAAGCCCAAAAGGCTTAATTGTCAGTGAAGATAATCATATTTTAAAATAATATGCCCACATATTTGCATAGTGATTTTGCATGCATTATTATATATGCACATAATTTTCTCCTATTATTTTCTGTATCCTTACATTATACCTGACCTCAGATCCTTTGATCCTTTTTATAACAGAGGCTCTATTTCCCCTAGTACATTACAGAAATTACCTCAAACAATATCCTATCCTGCTGAGGGATGCTCTTAGAAGACTGGTCTTCACATTATTTGCTATGAATACTTAGGAATATGTTTTGGTTTTTTCCCACCTGTTACTTCCTCCTGATAAGTATGGAACAAAGACTAGTTTTCACACTTGGAGAAATTCCTACTGTACCTAGTGACATCACCCACAAATGGAATCACCATGGGAGATATCCACAAGTTTTCTTTGGGTATGGGGGAAACTGTTGTTCCATCAAGGAGGACACTTGTGTTAATTTTTATTTTCCCTCTGTACTTTGCCACTAAAGCAAATCTACACTCTCTAATTGTGCCCATTTTCTTTCTACCAGTCACAATAGCATTTCATGATGATCCTCATGCATAAAAAATCAAGTTATACTACATTACCACTGAGCTAAAATTAAGGGGTAAAAAATAAGATACCATTTGTTACCAGGGTGCATGGTAATGCTTGGTAAATGCATTCAATATGTTTTAGTTTACCTTCCATTTAGTAAAAGCATTAATTTAAATCATTTAATTTTCCTTTTCAAAATTACATTTTCTTTTACATGCAGATATAGGCCACAGTGAACACTAATTTATCAGTTGATTTTGATCATTTTCTTTTGTCTTCAATTCCTATTACTTTGCTTCCTTTTGGAAAAATTCTCTATATGATTTCTTTTAACTCCCTGTCTCTTTGTTCTCCTTGAGTTCTCCTTGGGTTCTTTCTCAATTGCAATGCTAATGCAGAAATGAAAAGTTCCTGTTATAGGGGAATATCAGAACATGCACAGGATTTATAAGGGAATATCTCCTTTGTACCTGTGCCTTATGCTATGAGAACTACTATAAAAAATTAATTTGAAACCAGAAAAATCTTTATCAGTTGGTTTCTAAGAAGCTGAATTTCAATTCTGAAACCATTTAGGAATCAAAACTCAAGCTCTACAGAATTATTCAGAACTACTTTATTTGATAAAAATCCTTCAAATAAAATAACAAAACCAACAACTAAATAATTAAGCATTTTATCATATTAAAAATTGCTTACTTTTAACAAAAAATTGCTCAGTTAAATGTGAGCATATTTTAGTTTTCTGAATATTGGTTTATAATTCTAGATTTAATAAATAAATTCTTAAAGATGTTGATGATAAAGATGATAAACCAGATGTTAATAATTGGTCATTCATAATTATTAGATACTTTTTGGTAAAAAGCACTCACTTGGTTCAAAACAGGTATATGAGGGCTAAAGTCCTCTTTCTACAAGTTTTTTTAGTAGATGGAATATTATAGTGAAAGCCAGATTCAGACAAAAATCAACCACCTCTATCCATTGAGAGAAAAGGTAGGCAGAAAAAAAAATTGACTAACTTATGCTGTAAATTCAATAGCATCTGTGTTGTTTGTTCTGTCAAGCACTTTGCAAGAAAGATTTACTGGAGGCTGATGAAGCAATATTCTAGTTGCAGGATTGTAGGATCCTGCCAACCTTCTGTAATATCAGATAAGAGACACCAACAACGTCTAGATATGGGAACTGATGGAAGATTTAGGCTTTGGTTCATGCTACTCTCAAGAGCACAGCATAATTTGAACACCACTGCTAACACCAGTGAAGAATCATTTCTAACATCCATATACTAACTGTCAAACCCTTCAGTGTTGATCAATGATAAGGCTAGTCATTCTAGATGATTTTTCAAGTACTAAATAAACATTTCTGGGATATTGATTCCTCACTAATGATTTCAACCATTAATTGATTGTCCTAGAATATAGATAAAAAGTACTTGCTATGGTCCACATGTTCCCCAACTTTCATATGGTGGAAACTTAATCCAAGTCATGTGTTAATGATATTTGAGAAGCAGTATCTATGAAAGGTAATTAAGTCAAAAGGTTCAGCCCTTGTAACAAGATTGACTCATTCATGGATTGATGGTTTATTGCAGGAGTGACTGTTATATAAAATTGAGTTCTCTCTGGCATGCTTGCTGTCTCACAATGTAATGATGTCCCTTTGCTCTGTCATGACCATCAGGAAGGCCCTTACCAGATGCTGAGTAGATGTCACCACAATGTTCTTGGACTGACCAGCTTCCAGAATCATTAAATAAATAAACTTAATCTTTATGAATTATCCAATCTGTGGTATTCAGTTATAGCAACAGAAAATAAACTAAAACACATAAATATACATATTTAGCACACTATTCATTATTTTTCTCCTTGCAGATTAATAGCTCTTACTTAGTTACTAAATTGCTCTTCACTGTCGGGAGTCACTTTGGACAGGAGATATGTACACACCTTTAAGTCCTGAGTAAAGGGGTACTGAACAGTTATTGCACCCTGCAATACATTGGACTTTTACCCCAGCTTAGATAATGAGGTGTGGCTCCAGGGGTGGTGTTAGCAGATGGGGTTCAATTACACCTACCTGTTCCTTTGTAATCCTACCCTGTTGCCCTTTTTGGGATAAAATGTTCCACGGAACCTCCCCTTGTGTGTCTCCCCTATATAAGAATAAAAAATTCCAGTGGCTTGCCCTCTTTCCACGGACCCCTAAGTTCACAGAGCTGTCCCTGGATTTTGAAAAGGTATGTTTGTGTGTTTGTGTGCTTTCTTTCACTGTTTTCTAAAGTTATTGGAATAACTTTTGTGAACCCAGCATAGGTCACCAGCTAGGATAGATAGCGATACTTCACTTACTCTTTTCCAATACTCAGTTGTTATGTAATTAAATATTTTCAAATAGAAAATACCTACTCACAGCCTCTCCAGCTAATTCCTCTCTTTTACCTCTCTTGATATCCTAGCTTTCTTATCTTATTCCCTACTCCTACCTGATCTTTGAATGTTTTAGGAAATAGCCTCCCTGGAAATCAAATTTTATGTACACCTCTATACTAGTCTCTTCCCTGGGGTGGCACTAAGATGCTGAGAAAATGGCTTGATTTTCCTTCTATTGGGAAGGAATAAGAAAATGTAAATATTTCAGAGTAAAAGTATTTCTGTGGTTTACCATGCTCCACTGTTCTGGGAGAATAGGCCCTGCCCAGCACCTGGAGAGTTCTTTGTTGGTGAATAATGTGAGGGGTGAAAGTTTCAAGGAGAACTAGAAAAACACTATATTGCTCTACAATAAGAAAAGAAAGATAGAAAAGATTGAAAGACCAGAGGGAGAACCGGCTGGGAACACAACCAGAGATGCTGGGCTGAGGCCTCTGAGAGGGAGGGCAGAAAACAGAATCCAGTGATATGTGGCCAGGAGCAGAGACTTGAGAAGAGACAACGAAGTGAGATTTTTGAAAGCCATATATTGTATGAGGTGCAATGTGATTATTCTGGGATAGGAAAACTACAAAGATAGCAATATGCTTGATGTGGTTGGGTTTCTTTTGGAAATAGAGGAAAAGGGCTGACTGAGGAAAAAAGGGATTGCTGACCTCTGGGTTGGTATGTATATGCATCCAGCTCTGAGTAGGAAGGTGATACTTGAAACACAGTAGAGGAGGAAATGGAGCCATACTTGTATATGCTAAGAGTTGTGCAGCTGACTGTTCCTGCTAACTTCATACTATGTATAAGAGCAGGCACATAACACACAATAGCAGGAGTTACCTAGTTTTGCCAAAGAGCAATAAGAACAGGCAGTTGGTACAAAACCTTCTTCCTCCAGTCATTTGGAAAGTAAGCATTTAAAGCATTTGATGCCTTAAAAATTTGTTATTCCTTCATTTCTGCCCCCTACATTTCCAGCTACAAAATTTCATCTTATAGTTCTGTCACACCAAAAGTGCACAGAAGAAATAAGAAAGACACATAGACCATATAAAGAAAAGAAGGCACAACAATGGTGACTAACAATGTAAAACCACCTACTTACAATTCAAGATTTTCAAACCCAGCTCTTGATTAGGACTTATTATTGTCCAGCTTAATAGTCACCATTAATTATTAACTATTGATACATAGGAAGCATATTTATCAAATTTCAGAGAGCACAGATGTATATTAGCTACCAGTAAAACTGGTAGGTAGCTAATACTCCAAATAATAGAATTTATATTTTTAAATATTGACAGATTGCATCAAAAACAAAACACTGTGATTGTTACCAGCTAATTAGATTGTTAAGCAAAAATATGTCCTCAAGCTCCAGACCCACATTACCATCAGCTTAATTGAACTCTTTTTTAGATATCTTACTTGAATACTCAATATTCCTTTCTAAAACATAGTTCTTCCAGTGTTCATTGTGTAATTTGAAAGTTACTACCATTTAATCAATTATGAATTATCCTAGAATATAGATAATTGTCCTAGAATATAGATAAAAAGTAGTTGCTATGGTCCTTGGTGTTTTGGGGTCTATTCTTAATTCTTTCTAATTCATTGTCCATATAAACCTAAACAAATCTACCCAGTTGCTTAAACAACTCAATGGATTCTCACTACTTTAGGGATTAAAGAACAAAATATTTAGCATAGCCAGTGAAGCCCCTGCATGATCTAACCCTTTCCTACCTTGCCAATCTCATGTTATGCTACAAACTTAATTTTGGCTCGTACCAGTCCCAGTGGCTTTTTTTTACTTTATTGAATTTATGTCTCATGATACAAACCTAGGCTTTACACAGACTTCTCTGTAATTAATATATATATATATATATATATATATATATATATATATATATATATATAACCATTATTTCCTCCCTGACTCCTACCCTTAATCAAATCTTCCAAGTGCATTCTCTCCTACTATATTGTACCTCTTATGCTGCTTTTAGTACTTTAATTTTACTTTTATTTGTGTGATTATTTAAAACTCCCTTCTACCTTATACTGAAATCTCCATGTGGGTAGAAACGATTCTTGTTTTATTTACTATCAGACTCCCAAAATCTAGCACAATATTTGTATATTAAATATTTAAATATTAAGTGAAATATTTAATATTTAAATATTTAATATACAACTACAACAATATAGTAGTTGTATATTAAATATTTAATGACAAAAAGATAAATGTGAATGGAGATTAATGTAAAATATTGTTTTGCTCCCAGCCCTTAGCAATCCAGAATAATTGAATTTGAGTTGATAATAAGCCCATTATATACAAAGATGATACCTGTTGCGAGGAAGCTTCTGGAGTCTTTGACTATGCTAATGGACTTGCAGGTGATGGTCTAGGGATGTGAATGCTCCTTTGTGCTTTGCATTGCCAAACTGTCTTCAGCAATGTGCCTTAGTACTTGCTGCTCCTGGAATGTTCAGGCCTCAAGTTTCTGCACAGCTAACCCCTACTTGTTACTAGTGATGGATACAATGTTGCTGGTGATCCCAAACACCAATGCTTCAATCCCTGTCTAAATAGAAGGCTTCAGACTTAATATGGTACCCCTCCTTTTTTTCCTGATGTTTATTTCCTTCTCTGTCACTAGAGTGTTTTGAAAGGAATGTAATTTCATTCCATTCCATTCATCATTCATAGCATCGAAATTCTTCAGAGAAGTTTTTTCCCCTTAAACATTGGATTTAGTAATATAATAAAGTAGTAATATAATTTGTTTTCAAAAATAAAAATGATAATAATAACACACTAGGGACTGGGGATTTAGCTCAATTCCCCCCTTCTGATTAATTAAACAACAAGCAATGTGGCTTAAGGACCGTGTCTGGTAGGTTGTCCAATTCAACATATGGTTCTTACCCGTCATGGGAAAAACTGACTTTTAGGCGTCAGCCTCCTGTCTTAGGTTGATACCACTGCAATTG
>NW_025999990.1:4890378-4901313 GCF_001458135.2 Marmota marmota marmota | reverse complement strand
AGAGAACGTGGATTTCCCCAGAACGTGATTGTAGACGGCTGGTGTGAGTTCGGGAATAAATAGTTGCTGTTTGAATCTACAAGCTGTGTGGTGGCTCGTGATTGTGTGCCCAGCCAGACTGCGGCACTCAATGGTAGAAGAACTTGACTCACATGTGCAAGGCCCTGGGTTCAATCCCCAGTACTGCATAAGGAGGAGGAGGAGGAAGAGGAAGAGGAGGAGGAGGTGGAGGAAGAGGAGGAGGAGGAGAAGAAGAAGAAGAAGAAGAAAGTTGGGGGGACAATACATACACTAGTCAGTATTTGACTTTCTGGCTCTTTAAGAAGTTGAACACATGAACACAGTTTCCAGACTGTAGATTCCGGCTGGATAAGTTAGAGCTAAACTTCTGTGCATACCCACTTCCTAGAGTTCCTTTCTGCCCTAAATTTATATGATTCTATTATTTTACATATAAGGAAACTAGGATTCATGCAGGTTAAGTAATTTGTCCCAAAGCAGCACAGGTAGTTAGTGAAAGAATCAGCCTGAGGCTGTTGGTTAGGGTAGATTCATTGTCCGTATTCCCTAGGATATCACTGTGTAATAGATAAAATGTTCGATTTCATGGATGCAATGTATCTAGAACTATGCCATGCAAGAGGTACTCTGTCAAAGCAAGGAAAGCAAGTCTCAAACCATAACCTTTTTTTAAAAAAAAATGAATTACTAACATAGGCTTATTTTCTTACTGAGGAGCTAACAGTAAAGTTTGCCAATGAAACTATTGGAATGAAAATATCATCTCTTTCATAAAGGACAGAAGTGATAGCCGCTCAATAATATTAAATGATATGAACCGATAGCTATGTCAAATAATATGCACCAGTGTAAATTCTATTTTGGGAAATTAGTAAATTTCATTTTCATGATTCCCAAGATTATAAACTTTGAATATTAGGGCATACTGAAGGTTTAGTCTCCTGTAGTAAAAGCAATAGGTGACCTGAGAGATTCAGACCTTGCTACTGCCAGAGAGTAAGCTAGAGTAAGAAGTATCACAATATTTGATTGTATTTGCTTGGCTATATGTCCTTTGGAAAGATAGCAGTTATAAATCATAGAGTTTTGGTTTGTTTAGCTCTCCCCTCTCTTTTTCTGATTTCCCTGAAAATAACAATTCTTCTTCTACAAGCCAGTGTTTTTTAATTCTGAAACTACGCAACCAATATTGGAAAGGAGCCCACAACATTTTAAGATGGAAGGGGAAGCGCGACTCTAAATTAGATGTAGCAGACTCTGACTAATCTTTGGAAAATTACCCGAGAAAAACTACTTCAGTAAAAGTTTGTGCTAAAAATGTGTAGCCTTAGCCAGACATGGTGATGCACACTTATACTCCCAATGACTTGGGAGGCTGAAGCAGAAGGATTATAAATTCAAGGTCAGCTTCAGCAACTTAGTGAGACCCTGTCTCAAAATAAATAAAAAAGGGCTGGGAATGTAGTTCAATAGGAGCACCCTTGCCTATCATATTCAAGGCCCTGGTTCAATCCCCAGTATTGCCAGATAAGAAAACAATGTAGGACTGCGGTTGTGGCTCACAGTAGAGCACTCTCCTAGCACATGTGAGGCACTGGGTTCGATCCTCAGCACCACATAAAAATAAAATAAAGGTATTGTGTCCACCTATAACTAAAAGTATAAAAAAAAAATAAAAGTATTGTGTCCACCAATAACTAAAAGTGTAAATAAAAAAAATAAAGGTATTGTGTTGAACTATAACCAATTTTTTTTTAAAGAAACAAGGTGTATCTTTTAAAAGCATATTAGGGAGGTGGGGTCATGGCTCAGTGGTAGAGCAACTACCATGTGTGAGGCACTGGGTTCGATTCTCAGCACTGCATATAAATAAATGAACAAAATAAAGGCCCATTGATGTCTAAAAACAATATTTTTTTTTAAAGTGAAGCCAGATTTAAAGTTAGGTAGTCAGTGTAGTTAGGTAAATCGGGTCTAATATCGAGTGAAATCTAAAATGGAGGCCATGCTGACAATGATTCCGGGAAACTCATGGAATATTAATGAAGTCCCAGAAAGGCCCTAGGCCAAAGCCCACCTCAAAGAAATGTTAATGGAACCCAGGAAACAGCCCCCAACAGATTTGGAGATAGCCCATCCCAAGAAGTGATAATTAAGTCCTTCCTGGGCCACCTGTGTCCTAATCCTTCCCCCTTGCATTCCATCACCAAACCTATAAAAAGGGGAGACAACCGCACTTCCACTGATTCCACCTCTTGGGTCCCCTTCTTCCTCCGGGAGAAGTCTTTTCTGCTGTCCTTTAATAAACTTCTAATTTCTACTCTGACCTTGCCTCAGCGTGTGCTTTTCTGATGTTATTCTTCAACATCAGGGAAGCAAGGACCCGTCAATGACCAACAGCGGTAACAAAAGTGTATTAACTAATTAATGCTAGTTCAACCTAATAATTATTATAGTAAAATAATCACATTATAATAATGACTAGTTGTTAATAGAAAATAACATTTAAATAGAAAATAACATTTAAAATAACATTTTAAACATTTTGTTGTTTAAAAAACACTTTCACATACTGTGCTCATTTAATCATACCAGCTGATTAAAACATACCATTAAGATCAACAATTTTTACAGCTAAGGAAACTTGGAGTCAAAGTCACATAATTTGCCTCAAATTATGTGACTGGAAAATAATAAATCTCAAGTCTTGTTTTGCAGTTTTACAATATCATGTTTTTTTTTTTCTTTTCTTTTTTTTGTTGGGAAGGGGGTGTACTAGTAATTGAATTCAGTGGCACTTAGCCACTGAGCCACATCCCCAGCCCTAATTTGTATTTTATTTAGAGACGGTCTCACTGAGTTGCTTAGTGCCTCACCAATTTTTGAGGCTGGCTTTGAACTCTCGATTCTCCTGTCTCAATCTCCCAAACTGATGTGACAAAGCATATGACAAAGCTCCTGGCTCGTTTTCTTTTTAAGAAAGAAGGTTTTCCATGTTATGTCTTAAGGATTGAAGAATGATAATTCCTGGTAAAATGTTTATAATTTTAAAATTATATTAATAATAATATCAATTATTCTTGAAAAATTATATTAATTATAATATATAATTATATTACATTATTGTTTTACACATAACACATTAATTAACTTTTGATTTACTGTCCTTAGAGTATTTTGAATAGAATTATATTTGTTCCAATAGTAATAAAATAAAAATTTGTACATCTTGGTTAACTGCAAATATATCAGAACTTCTTATCTTTTTCGGATGTTATGTGACCTCAGTTCAAGTCAACATATGTCCACTTAGTCTTACACTTACTGAAAGAGTGAGAAGAAGTAAACTACCTTTTCCTGAGGTTTCTGCATCTTTCATCCTATTACCCACAAACTTCAGGAGCATTGCCTGCCTTTTTATTAATCTTGGCCCTCGCTCCATTCCACCACAGGAACATCCACACCCCTAGGGATTACTTAATCGATGTCTTTCTGGTCTTATTGCATCCCTGCCCAACCTGGACTCCATGGACTGTATTTCATCTGTGTTTTTATGACATCTTCTTTGCTTTGATCCTTGTCCTTTGGTGGTGTTTGATTTCTAGTCCTGAGCCTCGTGGGGATCACATCATTGTAATTTCTTTATTTCTCTTCTTGGGCTGCTGAATACTTTGACAAAAGTCTTAAAAACTACATACAAATTTCTGTCATTGTTTAAACCTCTCTGATGTTTGGTAATCCTTTATGTAGAGCTCCATTGACTGGGCATTTTATTCTGATAACAGAACCCAATATTACTTTGGGGAACTATACCTTTTTCACTTTCAACTTATATGATCTGAGTACACATACACATACACAGTTTTATAGATGAGCAAACAATCCTCAACTGGGCAACTTATGTGATTCAAGTCTGAGATTCAGTTCCAGAACTTTTCTGGCAATATTGAGAAAGAGGCATTCTTTCTTCACTGGGTTTGCTAGACTGGTTTCATTTAAGCCTGTGGCTAATTGGCCAATTTGGCCATCACATTGATTCATTCTATCTAAAATAGAAGCTGACATTGAGAAAAATAGGTCAAAGGTAAAAAAAAAATGTACTTTTAATAGCATCATTTAAGCAGCTAGATCCAAACATTCCTGAAACTATCATAGATTTACTTCTATAAATTAATAGATATTTTCCTTGGGTTTCTGTCATTGCTGAAGTGGGTCCTAAGTAATGCACTGCTCTAAAGAGTTTTCTTAAAGGTTGTCATTACTACAAACAGTAATAACTGATATTTACTAAGTGCTTACCATATACCAGATATAATTTTCAGAACTTTCTTGGATAAAATCATTAACACCTCCCAATACCTCTATTATTCCCACTATTATTTTCTATTTACAGATGAAGAAACTGAGGCACAGAGAGATTAAGTAACTTGCTCTAAGGAAATACACTTGTAAGTGGTAGAGCTGGGATTCAAGCCAAGGCACTCTGGCCTAAGGACCCATGTCTGTATTGCTATGTGCTGCTTCATGAGTGAGCAATTCCAGTGGTCTTTCCTCATTCTCCTTAGCCTCTTAGATACATTAGACACTATACACTTGTTCTTCAAATTCACAGAAAGTTTTTGCTTTCCAATCATTCTAACAGGAATGTTTTTAGCTTTTCTTCTGCCCTATCTTCGAAATCTAGAATTTTCCTAAGGACTCCCTACTCTTCCCATGATACTCCACAATTTCAGATGATACTTCCATGCAAATGATACTGAAGGAAACAAAAATATTTATCCCCAAAACAAAAACTATTGTTGAGGTGAAGACAAACATAATACAGTGGAACTCATAGGCTCTCCAAAATCAGGACAAAGGTTCATAAAGACAGAAGACCTTTCTATCTTCTAACCCCCTAAGAACAGGATGCAAATTATTTTTTAACATTTTTTTTTAGTTGTAGATGTCATAGTATCTTTGTTTTATTTAGATATTATTAGTGGTGCTGAGGATTGAACCCACTGCCTCACGCATGCGAAAAAAGCATTCAACCACTGAGTTACAACTCCAGCCCTAGACTGTCCTTTACAATGCCTATTTATCTTCTCAGAGATGGCAGCATCAGAGGAATCTGCCAGCAGACTTTCTTCCCATAGATTTACCTCCCCATACTTTTGCCACCTTTGAAATTCGGGACTTCTTTTGTTTGTCTTGTCATTTCTCTAAAATATTTTGTTCTTTGTTGAATACAGACTCTTGACTCTGGATGTTAAGGCAGGAGGATCATAAGTTTGAGGCCAGCTTGGGCAATTTAGCAAGATCCTGTATCAAAATAAAAAAAGAAAAAGGTTTGGATAGAGCTCAGAGGTACAACAATCTTGGGTTCAATCTCCAGTATCACAAAACAACAACAAAGAAAACCAATACTTTAGCCAATGCCTTCAATTTATTTTCTCCTGTGTGATGTGCACTGCACCAATTAATGAACTTGCTTCTTTTTTCTCTTATTAATCTATCTTTTGTTGCCAGAATCTGTCCCAATTACAAACTTATGAGGGTTGAGGGAAAATTATATTATATTCACATCAATACTATTAAATCAAACTTTTTATTTTGAATTGCCCACTTTCTCCTCCAAATCACTTAAATGTTCTGTTGAGGCCTCAAATGGCAGAAATTATACCATAAAATAGTATTTATAGAAAAATAGAAATGTTATTTAATTCAGTTTGGCTTTAATGAAGCCAGAGGTTATAAAACCCAACCATCAAGTAATAATAACATTAGGTAACCCAGTCTCATATTTATGGCTCCTGCATCTGTATATTCAACCATATGAGGGCCCACAATGTTATGGTTTGGCAATGAAATGTCCCTCCAAAGCTCCTGTGTTAATGCAGGAATATTCAGAGGCTAAATGATTGGATTATGAGAGCTGTAATCTAATCAGCCCAATCTAGTTTGAATGCGCTAACTTGGTAGTGGTAGGCAGATGGAACATGGCTAGAGGAGGTGGATCACTTGTGGCATGTACTGGAAGAGTGCATCTTCCCTGTGACCCTTTCCCACTTCACTCTCTCCACTTCCTGCCTGCCATGAGCTGAATAGCTTTTCTTCACTGGGCCTTTCTTCCATGATATGCTACCTCATCTTGGACTCAGACCACTAGAGTCAGCCATCTATGGCTTGAGATCTTTGAAACAATGAGCCCAAAATAAACTTTTCCTCCTCTTAATTATTCTTGTCAGATGTTTTGTTCACAGTCATGCAAAAGCTGACTAAAATATACATCAAGAAATTTTGATGCAATTATACCAGAAGATATTTGAACAAAAATTGTAATGAACAAATACAGACTTTTTCTTGTCATGATTCCCTAAATAATGAAGCCAGATTTAAAATTAGGTAGTCATTGTAGTAGGTAAATCGGGTCTAATATCGAATAAGATTTAAAATGGAGGCCATGCAGGCCATGCTGAGAATGAATTCCGGGAAACTCTTGAAATATTAATGAAGTCCCCAGAAAAGCCCTAGGCCCAAAGTCCATCCCAAAGAAATGTTTATGAACAGCCCCAGCAGATTTAAAGATAGCCCATCCCAAAGAAGTGTTAATAAAGTCCTTCCAGCCCAGATTACTTCTTTGGCCCACCTGTGTCCCAACACTTTGGGCCTTCCCACCTACATTCCATCATCAAAAACTATAAAAAGGAGAGACAACCACACTTCCACAGATTCCATCTCTTGGGTCCCCTTCTTCCTCTGGGAGAAGTCTTTTCTGCTGTCCTTTAATAAACTTCTAATTTCTACTCTGACCTTGCCTCGGCGTGCTTCTCTGGTGTTATTCTTCAACATTGGGGAAGCGAGGACTCATCACTGGTCAATAGCGGTAACAATAACACAGAACAAATAACAACTAATAACAACAACAAATAACAACAATTCACATTGCATTTATACTGCATTAGGCACTATAAATAATCTAGAAATGATTTTAAAGTATATAGGATGATATATGCAGACACAATACAATTTTATAAAGGGATTTGATAGACACCACAGATTTTGGTGTCTGAGGAGGGTCCTGGAACTAATCCCTCCTGGATATGGATGATAGCTATATAAAGGTTATGTTGTCATGGATGCTTTGCAATGACTAAGACTTTTAGATAGCCATTACATCCAGTGAGATGAGAGATAATGTTAGTAAATATTTAGATAACAATTTCCTAATAGGTAAACAAAAATATATTTATTTTGCATATTATCATAAAGTTGAGTTTTTGTCTGCCTTTAATAAAAAGTGAAATATTTCCCTTGAAATATTGAAAATTGGACTCTTCATTTGTGATTTTGTTAAGATGTTTATTGAAAATAAAACAAAACAAAACAAAACCAAAACCTATTTCTGCACATCAGGTTGTAAACTGACAGGAAAAGCTGCTTGAGTTCACTAGATAAGTGTCAATAACTCCTCTCCCGGACTATGGTTCTCAAATTTGCCCATTCACTGGAATTCCCTTGTAATAGGGGACTCCTTAAAATTGGAAAACTTAAAAAAAGACCTAACCACTATCCTAATTAATTTTGTTTGTTTAACTTGTCCTTTTAAGTTATTTCTCTGTCCCAGATTCCTATAGGCAATCAGCTCATGCTAAGAATGGAAGCTGAAAGGAAGCTGCTCCCCAACACAGAACTTGTAAAACCAGATTTGCAAACCCCACAGGGCCTGAGTAGTTAGCAGATGCATATGCTCTTGGCTCCCCACTTTCATTCTTCTCCTATAGAATCGTGAAGCTGTTGTCTGTACAGGCAAGATAAATTTCCAGGCTAGCTGTCTTCTTTGTTTTGGCCAAACCAAGAGTAAATTCATTGGTATTTTCACAAGCACTCCACGTAATTCCTGTATGTTTCCAAAATTGAAATCCAAGGTTGAAAATAATTGTTCAGAGGGTACAATTTCTAGAGTTGCTAGATAAATATGGGCACAAATTTAAATTTAAATTTATAATGAACAATTATTTTTAGTATAATTATGTTTACACTAAAATGATGTTCATGATTGATTGATTGATTGATTGATTTTGTTTTTAACACCATCCCAGTGCTGGTGTTA
The DNA here is from genome assembly GCF_001458135.2 of Marmota marmota marmota. Classification (NCBI taxonomy): domain Eukaryota; kingdom Metazoa; phylum Chordata; class Mammalia; order Rodentia; family Sciuridae; genus Marmota; species Marmota marmota. The sequence continues at coordinate 4,893,197 of NW_025999990.1, read as the reverse complement.
CTGGAATCAAATGCCCACAATGTCTACCTCTCAACCAAGAATTTTGGAGTCAGTTGGTGGAAGGAATCAGGCTTTAGTCAAATCCAACCCTGAAGAAGATAGAGAGGTTTGCTCCCAAATCTCTATCTTAAGAGAAATTTCAGAGAGCAAAGGGCTTTTATATGGAGGGGGCAGGGGCAGTGAATAGGAAGGCTAATATCTGGGTAGGGTCTTTGTCATCCAGGTGAGTATCTTTGTTCCTTTTTAGTTGGAATATCACAATGGGCTTCTTTTCAACAAACAGGATTAGGAAGACGAAGAAGGAAAAAGGGAGGGGAGGAGTGAGCAAAGAGCAATTTCAAATGAGCATCTGTTACATTGGGAATAGAACCAGGGCTTGCACATGCTAGGTAAACTTTGTACCACTAAGCCATATCCCTAGTCCCCCAAATTCAATTTTAACTGGACATCCGTGTTTTTAAATGCCAAACTTGTCATCTTATCGTTTCTCTGACTATTCTGTGACTTCATAGCAAATAAGAGGTTAAATTATATTCCTTAATCAGAAAGCATCAAGACTTTTTGTCTTGCCTCCCTTCTTTTCAGTTCCTCTAAAGGTTCTTTCTTTTTTAAAGAAAGCACTGCCAGCTGCCTGATCTTTCCCTCTAGAAGGTGATAATATCCTCTCTTCTGTTTTCATGTGGTTCCTCCCGTCAATGGAAAGTCAAGTCCCTTTGAGGCTTCAAATCTCTCTGACATCTCCTTCTGTCTCATCTTTCTGATACCAACTGGAGAGTGTTTTCTGTTTTTAAGGGCTCATGTGATTGAATTGGGCCTACCTAGGTAATCCTAGATAATCTTTTTATTTGAGTTCCTAACCTTGATTAAGTCAGCAAAGTCTCTTACTTCATGATGTAACATATTCATAGGTTCCAGGACCTTAGAGGTGGAAATTTTGGAGGAGTGTTCTGCTTGTCACAATTGTCTGGAGAGTAATTTGCACTACTTTCCTCCATTAGAACCATCTCTCACAATTTCTTTGTTATTGTAGAATGCATCCTGCAAGTGAGTTTCTGAGAAAGGATGCAGGAAAAGAATACTTAGAATTTTACATATTTGAAAAGGTCTTTTTTTTTAACTTTATACTTTACAAATTTCAATTTTAGCCATTGAGTGGAAAACTTATGTGATATTGTCTTTCAATTCTGAGACTTTTTGCCCAGGGTTTCTTTGATACTTCTCTTTTTTGTTTGCTTTATTAGCTGTTAGATATTCAAACTTGGCTTCCCTAATTGCCCTGAGTAGAATCTACAGGACAATATTGAATAGGAGTGCAAGAACTGACCCCCTGTATTATTCCCAGATTTAGTTGGAAATGTTCATTCTTTCATGATTAAGTATGACATTAACTATGGGCCAAGCATGGTGGCACAAACCTGTAATCCCAGTGGCTGGGGAGGCTGAGATAGGAGAATCCCAAGTTCAAAGCCAGCCTCAGCAATGGTGAGGTGCTAAGCAACTTAGTAAGACCCTGTCTTTTATACAAAATAGAGCTGGGGATATGGCTCAGTGCTCAGTGGTGGAGCACCCCTGAGTTCAATCTGCGTCACCAAAAAAAGTATGACGTTAACTATGGGTTTTCATAGATGTCTTTTATTAGGTACTAGAAGTTACTTTCTATGCCTAGTTTAAGTGTGTAGTGTGTGTGTGTGTGTGTGTGTGTGTGTGTTATTATTAAAGTTGTTGTTTTTTGCCAAACGCTTTTCTTCATTTGTTGAGAGGATCATGTAGTTTTTGTCCTTTAATGTATGAAAATGGAATATTACATTGATAAATTTTGTATGTTACACCAACCTTGCATTCCTAAATTAAATCCCACTTGGTCGTGTTGCATAATCATTTTCTATGTTGATTGGATTTGGTTTGTTAGTATTTTGTTGAGGATTTTTGCATTATATTCATTAGGTATATTGACCTGAAGAATTTTTTTTTTGTGTGTGTGATGTCTCTGTTATCCTTTTCATTGTTGTTTTTTTTTTTCCCCCGGGGGTGGGGGTTCATCCCATACAGCCCTATTCTTGGGACAAGATTCCAAATAAGCCATCTCGGGCAAATGAAAATGTTTGTATCTATCTGAGAAAGAAAGCTATATAATTGTTTGGGGGTTCCCTTGTAGCTTCCTTCCCCATTCCGCAAGCCAACTAATAAAATGTGCTTTTCATATTCCACATCTCATTCATAGAGTTTTGAACATCTTTTTTCATTGCTCTGAATCAAGTTTTATGACTCTCTGGCAAGTCAGCATTTACTCCAAGCGTCACTCACTCCTTGAACAGGCACTTTTGACTCCAGGCACCAACTCACTTCACAATTGTGATTTGCCAGGAGTGGAGTCAGGTATCTTCAGTGATTATTCTCGATTATGCATGGGTGGAACCTTACGCACAGGAAGGTAAGCTGCGAATGTAGTGATATCAGAAGGGAAAACTGAACCCATATAAAGGTGCCACCTTTGGAAGCCTTAGGCATGGGGATGGGTGGCTGGGACGCCGGCCGATTTTTGCAGGGAATGGACCCAGCAGGTGGGCCTGGAACTCCAGTAAGGGCTGGTTGAGGCCGGAGACAGCGCAGACTTTCCTTGTTCCGGCCAGTGGGTGAGGAGAGGGGAAACTTTCCCACGGTTCCGCTTGGCCCAGCGCGGCCCGCGCCTCTCCTGGGTCCACGCAGGGTCAGGGCCCGGCGCCGCCCACGCGGGCCTCGGGTGGGAACCCGCAGAGGCGGAGTGAGCCGGGCAAGCAGCGCAGAGGCACTGAGTCCGAGGCCGTGGGATCGGGGCTGCC
>NW_025999990.1:4810090-4890356 GCF_001458135.2 Marmota marmota marmota | reverse complement strand
GGAGGCCGTGGCGGGTAGGGTTGGTGGGAGCGGGGTCTGCGCTGAACGCTCTTCAGGTCCGAGGTGAGGAGCGTCCTGCTTAGGGTCAGAGCTCCTGGGGACAGCTGGCGTACACCCCCTTCCAGGTCCGGTGCCCTCTGCTCAGATCCACTTTCTTTTGTCTGGTCCATTTCAGTATTGGTGTTTCAGCTGCTTTTGTTTCAGCCTTGGGTCCTGAGTGTACAGACTTTCTGCTAGGCAGCGGTCATAAGGAAGCTCTGAAATGCATCTGGACGGAGGTGGGAAGAGGGGGTCCTTTGGGGGATAATGCAGTCATTAGCACTAACGTGTAAATATGACCATATTCTTTCCTAGATACTACTCAGTATTTTCTTAGCATCTAATAGTTTTAAGCGTATTCATGAGAGCGTTTATTAGTTAACTTCAAAGGAGCATTATGTAGGCAGGTTACTTATTAGCCCATTTTATAGACCAGACAGCTGAGAGGCACCCAGGTAGAAAAGTGATTATATCAAAACTAAGGAGGAAGCTGTGATTAGCACTTGTTTGACAGAGTTGTCCTTGGTGGTCCAGTCACTCTGTCAGCCTCAAGCAAAATTTAGCACTCAAAAAGTGTCAGTCAGGTACCCATTCTATTTGAATTTACTCATTAATTATTAAAATCCTTCCTTATAAAATAGAGTTGAATGTTTTCAGACTCCTGAAAAAGATCAGAATAATTTTCAGTTATTGAATAGGATCACTAGAGTTGAAATAAGGAGTAAAACTCCTTCCTTTCTTTTGTTAAATCTTTTATTTCCTGTGTAAATATAGTGCTACTGGAAACCCAAAGATTCTTGGTGGTGATCATATAAGTGTTCATAAATAAGTAGAATGGAAGAGATGAGCTGCTAGGTATCTGTGAATATAGCAAATTCACTTTGGTCATAAAGAATTGAACATGTAGGAGAACAATCATTTTAGTGAAAATTAAATTGTACAGTAATTGCATGTGTATTACACTGTTGTGCTTTTTTAATCTCCCCAGAGATATCAGCAATTTACTGGTTTCCCTAGGGTTTGCATTTAAGTAGTTTTGCCATGGATCTTTTATAGCCCCATTTTTCTTTCTCTCTTACACTTTTATGTATTTGGCTTTTCAAAGTGAAGGGTTTTATTCTTCTAAAATTAAAAAAGAATAAAGTTTTCTTTCTTTATAAAAATACAGTTAACTAGAGTCACTAAAATCTTAGTGTTTTGAAGACAGATCCCAGCCTCTTTAATAAGTAACTCTCATACATCAAACAGGAATTCTTCCAGCCAAGTATGAAGTGAATTAATAATCATTTTAATAGACCTCTGTAGGATTTTATGACACACCTCCCTGAATAATAATAATAATAATACTTTGTACATATACATGCCTTTTTATCAAGGAGCTAAAAATGATCACTTAAATTTCGCTAACTACCCTAGCACAAATTTTAGGGGACAGTGTGCCTAGACTTCATTGTTGCCTCATGGAATAGACAGTTACTTTCCCTAATATATCACCTCTACTCAGCCATCTAAAAACGAATGATAACCTATCCTTTCCTTCATAGGGATATTTGGAGAATTAATGAAGTAATGTCTAGAAAATAGTTTGAACTTCATGGAAGAAAGTTGCTTTGTGTCTTCAAAGTGTGACCATATAGTCAAAGCATGAGGCTTATTCTGAATGAGAATTGCCTGGCCTATTCAGAAACCTATGGGAAGGGACCAAAACTGACATGGATACCAATTTAAGGCAGTTTGGAATGGATAATATAGACATATGGGTCAACAATATGGATAAATTGGGGACTGTGCTTTTAATGGAAAACTAAGGTTTATCTTTTTAACCAAATTCTGCTCAAATTTTTGGTTTTGACTACTCTAAAATTCCATCTCACTCCAGGCAGCATGGCAGTTATTAAGAATACAAGCAATAATAAGTGTTGGCAAGGATGTGGAGAAAAAGGTACACTCATACATTGCTGGTGGCACTGCAAATTGGTGCAACCACTCTGAAGAGCAATATGGAGATTCCTTTAAAAACTTGGAATGAAACCACCATTTGATCCAGCTACCCCACTCCTCAGTTTATACCCAAAGGACTTAAAATCAGCATACTGTAGTGACACAGCCACATCAATGTTTTTTAGCAGCTCAATACAAAATAGCTAAACTGTGGAACCAACCTAGATGCCCTTCAATAGGTGAATTGCTATAGAAACTGTGGTATATATACATAATGGAATATTACTCAGCAATAAAAGAGAATAAGATTATGGCATTTGCATGTAAGTGGATGGAGTTGGAGAATGTCATGCTAAGCGAAATAAGCCAATCCCAAAAAACCAAAGACCAAATGTTCTCTCTGTTAAGTGGATGCTGTTCCATAATGGGGGGCGGGAATGGAGGAACTTTGATTGGACAAAGAAGAGAGAGTGGAGGGGAGGGAAGGGGACACAGGGGTAAGAAAGATGGTGGAATGGAATGAGATGGACTTCATTACCCTAGGTACATGTATGACTGCACATATGGTGGAACTCTACATCTTATACTACCAGAGAAATGAAAAGCTGTGTTCCATTTGTGTACAATGAACTGAAATGCTATCTACTGTCATGTGTAACTAATTAGAACAAATTAAAAAAAATGAAAAAAAAATGGTTTTGAGTTAGAATACGTTGTTTCACACGCCATTTGTCTTCTAGGATATACAAAAATTGTATATTAAATATTTATATAGCTGAACCTGCTGGACTTAGAACTCATGAGATTGTAGAGTCAGAAATAAAGCTTCCCCTGCTCAAGTCAAGAATTATACTTCTTGCTAACCAAGCAACCATACTCTTTCCCATCTTAGCTTTTTGGTTTACTTATTTTCCTTCCCCAAAATACCCTTTTCTCTCTACTCTACCTGACTAATGCTACTTGAATCCTCTCTTATCTTTTACAACCTAGCTGGAAGTATCACTTTCTCCACAAAGCCTTCCCTGACTCCCTATTTCTTGCTTCTTGTTTTCAATTTACTTAATAGTTATATTTGTTATTTACTTTCTGTGATTTTGATTATTTAATTTATTTTCATTTTGAACTTTTTGTCCACACACATTTTCATACCCTGAAAAGCACAAACAAATCATGTCCCCTGCCATATATTTCTCCCTTGTACCATATATAGCACCTAGAATAGTAGATATATCATATATATATATATACACACACACACACATATATATCATAGAATAGTAGATATATCATATATATATATATATATATATATATATATATATATATATATATATTTCAGCTTTGTATATATCAGCTCATAAGATTAGATCTACAGAAGAAATTTGGTACTCATATCATGTATGAGGTGTAATTTGTACTTCATAATTATTTTAAACTGTTCAAATAGAAAAATAGATGGCTCAAGTGAGGTACTTGAGATGAGTTTAATTTAGAAAGATGTATATGGATTAAAATAAACTGACAATGGATGGTGAAGCACCCTAGGGCTAGAAATCATGGGGACAATTTTATCTCTGGGCCTGAAGGGGCAAGAGATGGATCATTATTGAAACCCAGAAAAGGTAGCTCTGTGTAGAACATTGTCTGTCTAGAATTCCGGCCTGTGATCTCGAAGTTTTGCTTTCTTCTGATTTACTGCAGGTGTTCCCACTGGCAAATCAAATTTGGAGCCAGAAGGCAAATATGTTAGTCAGCTTTTCATGACTGTGATCGAAATACCTGCAAAAATAACTTAGAGGAGGAAAAGTTTATTTTCTTTCATGGTTGGCCAAGTCCATTGCTCCAGGTCCATGATGAGGCAACACATCATGACAGAAGGGCTTGGTAGAGGGAATCTGTTCTAGACATGGCAGCTAGGAAGCAGGGACAGGAGGTGCTCTGAAGATATACCTTTCCAGGACATGCTCCTAGTGACCTACCTCCGCTAGCTACACTCCCCGTGCCTACAGTTAGCATTTAGTCCATTCCAACTAAAACAGACTGATTAGGTAAAAGCTCTCACAATCCAATCATCTCACCTCCTCAGTCATTCCTTCATTAACACAAGAGCTTTGATGGTGGTATGGAGGAGAGACATCACATATCCAAACCATAGGGATCTCTATTACTGCATTCCAAAAATCAGTCTCCTGGAAATTAGAGCAAGGTAGATGAGCTGGACAGTATATCCAGCTGGGAAAAAAAAATATTCAGCACCATTATCACATCATCCAGAGTGTGTGTTGATTATAGTGTGCAAACTTTTTGTGTTGTCTTTATTTTGTAAAAGATAAGCCTGTTTTTTTTCCTAGTGTAATTCCATTACCAACATCCAAGAACACTTTATTTTATGATTGATCATATGAACTGCCACTACTATCCCCTATTTTTTGTGATATTAGCTAGTATAGTATTATTAAATGTTTTCTGAGAGTTTTTTTTTTTTTCCACCTATGGCTTGTACTGTGTATAGAGAGGCTACATAAAACTTAGAATGAACCACATTAGCAAACTATCCCTTTGGTATTCCAACTACATGATTTGTCTGAATCAGAGTTGCTCACTTTTTGTGCCATTTTTAGTCTTGGTATGTGCTGTCTCAATGCAGAATTCTAACTCAAACAGGTTTAGGAAAAATCCTGAGCATCTGTACTTTCTTTCAAAAACTTTCAGCTGTTCCAATGTACAAGGAGAACTCCTTGCACGGGTAGGGGTAGTTATTTTGACGCAAGTGTTGTGGTGGTAACCCCTTTCCCCTCACTATATCTGTTATTTTTTAGCATTTCAGAATTAAATGGAAATCTAAGGCTGCTTTATTACTCTTGAAAACGAAATAAATGTTTTATATTTTTCACATTGACAAATGCCTTAGTTTGACAACAAATGTTGGAGAACATTGAATTATCTTCTTCAGAGTCACAAAGGGATATAAAATGTAGTTTCTATTATATTTCCAATAGGATAAAATTTAAGTTTTTTTAAAAAAATATAGACTATTTCAAATATATGTAGAGAATGATATACTAAACACTCATATCTACACTTAGCTTTAAAATCATTAACATCTTACAATTTATTCTGACTTTTTAAGAGAAAAATGCAGATCAGGTGTAAGTCCCCTTAAGTCCCGTTTTCCCATGCATGTTTTTATGGTTTTACTACATATGCATGTGTCACTGAACAAAATGTAACATTGTTTCACATGCTTTAAAATGTCTATAACTATACAATATTCAAACTTTAGGTGTATTTCAGCATCTTATTTTTAATCTGCCCAAAATAATTTTGAGTATTTTCTAGATATTAATGGCTTTAATTTATTAACTTTTATTGCTATATTTATTATTTTATGAATGAACAAAAATAACTTATCAAATCTATTGATACACACTTTCATTGTTTCCATTTTTTTGCTATTACTACAAAGTGTTGCCAAAATGAACATTCCTATATGATATATTGTTTCTTTATATACCTATAAGCCTAGAAGTAGACCTGCAAATCCCTTACCAAATCTGTACAAATTGTTTTATAAAATGCTCATACTTAGTTATAACTTTCTAGTATCATGGGTGTGAAGTGGTATGTTTTAATTTTAATATTCTTGATTTCTGGAAAGTTCAACACCTTTAATGTGATTGCTGGCCATCTGGGTTTCCTCTTTGAGGAACAGCATTTTCATATCTTTTCTACTGTTGAAAAATTTATGTTGTAGGATTAATTGTACATACTAACCATTTGCCCATATGCACACATTTCTTTCAGTTTTGGGGTGATCTCTTAATTCTGTCTCTTCTTATACTGAAATTAAAAATATTCTCAATATTTCACTTTACCAATCATTATACTCCGTTTTTTGGAACAGTTTTCTGACCCTGCATGTAGTCACACTCTTGGTCTTCCTTAGGTTTGTAGTTTTCTACCTTTCAAAACTTCTTTCTAGATAAAGTAGAGCATACATGAGTAAGTAAAGAAATTAAAATGCCACCTAGTTTCTCTTGGGAATACATAAAATTATTAATTTTTAAAAATGTATATGAGTCTTTCAGTCACCAATTTTTAAAAAAAGTCTCCCAGTTCAAAACTGGCATTCAACTAGTAGCTTCCAATATAGTCTTTTCTCATTTTTCATTAAGTTCTTGTGTAGATGTAGAATAAAATGAAAACTAACCATTAAATAATGTATTTTATAAATAATATAAAATATGTTTGTGCATATTTATTTATAAAATATATATTTATGTAATGTTTTATCTTTTAGAAGATGTGTCTTTTTAACATACACATAAATATATGCATATATACATATATGTATATAAACATATATATATATTCTGAATATCTATATATCTATATAAAATAAATATTCAGAAGGAAATGATCTTCACTAAGAAGCAAATGGCCCTAGGTTGAAAGGAATTTCTCTATATCAGTGCATCTGCATATCCCATCCTTTCCTTGTGATGTAGACTGTTTGATAAATACAGGCTAAGAGGCTTTATTCTGTCCCTGTAGTCAGTTCCTTCATACATAGGACCTCGACCAGCCAGCAAATTGGACAGATATTCCTTTCTACCTTTCAGATACTTCTCTTTAAGGCAGGAATTGATGGGTTATCTTTTACTTCCTGTGATTCCAGAAAATTCTAGGAAGCCACTATGCAGTAGGGGAATTTGTAGCATGTACTACAGACAATCTGGAGACCTGATACATAAAGAACCCTGGTGATGGTACATGAGCAATTACAGTTAGCTTTTTATTATGTTATATCATTTCCTCTCCCAGGGAAACAGGTAGGCAATAAATGGAATACAAGATGCTGTTCTGAAGAGTAGAGCAGAAAGGGAGAACCAGACTGTTAGGGGAAATAGACTAAATACTCTGTATATAAATAGGCTTTGAACTTAGTTCTAAGCAGGTAGGCAGAAAAGTGAACATGGGTAATTTCTTCAACCTGTATAACAACAAGTCTGGGTAGATCTCTTTGTAATTGAACTTGTATAGGGAAAAAAAGAAATAAGGTAATCTAAAATGAAACTTCAGGAATGCTATAGAACAAAGGAAGATTTATTATTGAAAGAAATTATAATGTTACTTTAATTTCACAGCCTGATTGATGGTAGTTTCATGAGTAATATATTTTGTGTCAGTGGTGTTTAGTCTGCTTCAGAGTTTCTGCAGATACTAGAGTATTTAACCTCTCCATTTTTTTTTCTTGTGGGAATTTTGGGGTTCCTTGTAAGATTTTATGTGAGGGCAGTACAATTGCTACTTTGTTAAAGAATGTGATTTTCAAAAAAGTGGCTTTAAAGAAATTTCACAGAATAATTGTTATGAGGGAATCTTCACCAATCACCTTAGAAAGTTTTATTGTAAAACTATGAGTGTTAGATTTACAAAGAGTCATGACTAACTGTTCATAGTGTAGAAAACTTTAATGTCTGGAAACATTTAAAGAAGGCAAGCGAAACACTACATACTTCAGTGGTCTCTAAGGACTTTACTTAATGAGAAGACAGAAGAAACAACTAGTACAGATGAGATGTTTTAGTATATAAGCCAAATTTTCTTCTTAGAGTAACCATCTAATAATATTCACTGAGTTTCAGGGAGATCTACGCTAAAGGACTCTTTAGAGTAGCTATCTGCAGAAGCAGTTGCTGGCAAGTAGAAGTTTACAAAAACAAACAATAAATGACAGTATATTGTATATGTCTTGATATGGATTTCAAAAGAAAAGATAAAAAGTACAGAAAAGCAAAACAAAGTTTAAAAGTGAAAAAGACCACCAACATTCATATGATAAGATAGCGATGTATGCAGTTTTGTGAACTCTGTGAATTTATTGGACACTTTTATTTTTAGGATGGCTAAAGGAGAGTACATCTGATATCATGTGAAAGCTGATCAAGACTGAATATAAAATCATGAAGTTTCACCTTGGAACTGGTTGCTGCTTCCATGTTCTCTTTTTCTTGTTGTGGCCAGCTAGGGGCAGATCATGGACAGCTGCCTGGTCAGCAGAGGACAGAGAAGCCCCTGAAGAGAGCAGGGAATAATGATCTATTTTATATTTTCAAGGTTTATACCTTCAGTATAGAGAATAAAATGCTTCAAGTTTTCATAAAGTAAAACCTTGATGACTAGACCCACAATTTCTATTGTTGAGATCTCATATTTGCTTACTGTTTATAATGTGTATAATACAAAAAAAATTTATAATAGAAATTCTCCTACATTTTACCTTTTGAAAGAGCTGGCAAGGAAGTATTTGTCCTCAAAAAAGGTCCCATACTACACTTACAGTACAGATGAGTTCATCTCCAAAATTACAAAATCCATGAGGAAATGATTGAATGTGATGGACACAACTGAGAGGAAATTTATATCCTTAGAAAATTTATGTGAACTCACAGCTTTGTAAGTTGGATCCATTTACATGTCTTTAGCAAACCATCCCATATTCAAACCCCCTTATTAGACATTTCAAACCTTAATATATCCAAAAACTAAACTCTTGGATCTACCTCTTCTGTTCTACCCACAGGTTTCTCTGTATTAGTCAACATCCATCCCATCCTTACAGTTGGTTCATGACAAAAAACGTTGTGCCCTTTTGACTTCTCTTAGTTAGACTCCACATCCTATTGATCTGGAAATTCTGTTGATATACCTTTTATATATATCCAGTATTGATAGATATTTACTACCTTCCCTGCTGTCACCCTGTTCAAAGCCTTGTCTTGGTTGTATTTCTGTAGCAATGTTTTTCCATCATAGTTGAGTGTGTCTGATAAAAAAGCTAGTAGTTTTCATTACCATTTAAATTCAGCATTTTATTTAAAACAAAATCTAGTAATCCATTTTGAAAGTGTTACCCTATTCCATTTTCCTTTGTAATTTTAAGTAATAATGAATACCATTAAGGTTTTACTAGGGAGGGGGCAGAATCTTATAAAAGCACATTGTGAACTACGGCAAGCATTTTGATTAAGCCAGACTCATATGACAATACAAATCATAATTTAATCTCTGAATTGGATGTTTTCCTTATGTGATTCAGCTTGATATACAGTTTGGCTCATAGGTGAATTTAAATGAAATGTATAATGTGGTTTATACCTGATATGTTTGAGATTCCTTTCAGTGCCCAAAGAAAGAATAGTAGCTCTAGTTACCTCTGATTCAATTCAGCAACATATATAGTCACATATAGTATATCTGTAGTATTCCAGGGATCATAAAGACTTTTTTTAATGGTACTGGGAATTGAACTCATGGGCATTTGACACCAAGCCACATCCCCAACCCTACTTTGTATTATATTTAGAGACAGGGTCTCACTGAGTTGCTTAGCACCTTGCTGTTGCTGAGGCTGGCTTTGAACTTGTGATCCTCCTGTCTCAGCCTCTTGAGCTGCTGGGATTACAGGTGTGCCCCACCACCAGTATCATAAATACTTGAGATACTGCTTACACCCTTCTTCTGAGAGTTTATAAGTAGAGGAAGAAATAGATGTATACATTGGTTTGATACATAGTGGCTCAGTGACATAAGTACTAAAAGAAGCTTAGGACAGATGAACCCAAAGGTAAAGACCATTGAGGTAAAATAGAACAAACAGTAAAAGTGCTAGGAGCTTAAAACCCTCTTTTGGGGGAAGCTGGTAGGATAAATAAGTAAACTAACCTAAGTCCCTTGGTTTCATAGTCATTGCTTTATGTATTGGGAGATATATAAAAGATACTTCTTTTTTGTTTCCATTATTTAGCAATGTTTTGGGAGCCAAAAATATTTTCGAGGTAACCTAGTGAACTGCTCTATATCCAAAAAGAGTCACTCTGTCATTGTTCCTTTGACCTGAAGATAAAAGCATTTGAAGCCAGGTCAGTGTGCTTATTTGGGCTATCATCTTCTGATATGCATCTTTTCTTGATTATTGGTCATCAAAAACAATATATCCATTTAATAAAAGTAAGACAGTATTTATTAACTTTTGGTTAAAGCCATGTTTTCTAGTGTATTATTTTACTTAAATAATATTAATAATATTCACTAAATAATATTAACTTAAACATATTTCACTTAAATATATTTTAGCCCTTATCTCTTCTTCTAAGCAGTCAGCCTGAGAAGTATATGGGGAAAGAAGGCTTCATTTGACCCCAGGCTCAAGCTTTCACTTAGATGTTTCCCTTTTCATCTACTCTCTCCCATCCAACTGTCTTAGAGCCTCCTTTACCCACTTATGTGCTTTCACAGTACATATCTATATTATTCTTTGTATTCACTGACAAAATAGTTAGCAAATCTACTGGATGAATCAATATTTGTAACCTTAAAATACAACTTAAAATTAACTGGAAAGGGCTGGGGTTGTGGCACAGTGGTAGAGCCCTTGCCTAGCACATGTGAGGCACTGGGTTTGATCCTCAGCATCACATAAAAGTGAAATAAAATAAAGTTATTGTGTCCAGCTACAACTAAAAATATTTTTAAAAAATTAACTGGAAAAAAATCACTTGATTTGATTTTCTTTATTCCTTTTTCTTATTTGTTCTGTTTGGTCTAATTAGAAATATTGTTGGCATCTTTATTAGAGTGATATTTAGATGTGTCCTGTATTGCTTAAGAATTTACAAAAATAGTGAGGCATGGTGGATTGGTGCATTCTTGTAGTCCCAGCTACTTTGGAGGCTGAGGTGGGAGTACTGTTTGAGACCAACTTAGGCAAAATGGCAAGATCCTATTTCAGAAAAAAAAATCTTCAAAAATGACTAGAACTGTTCCTTGGAATAAAAGCATGTAGTGTCATCATATATAGTGATTTCTAAGAGTCGTGTATAAATACAAATACATATGCACCTTTTGGAAATGTATATTTCAGTATTATATACAACTTTATTAATTTTGTATGTGATTTCTTTTATTTTCAGCATAAAAGTTAGTATGTGAGAAGTGAGTATATGGGTCCTACTATCAATTTCACTCATCTTTGAAATTTATTCCTCCTTTACCAAAGGATAGTATCAGTTAAAATGGACAGATCTATAACCAGGATATAGAACTTGCAAAATGTTTGTGTTGCTTCAGTGCTATTTTACAATTCCTGAAGGAGAGACTTAATCTGAAAGATAGCAGAGGGCTTTCAAGACTAAGTACTTGAGTTGTGGTGTGTGTGTGTGTGTGTGTGTGTGTGTGTGTGTGTGTGTTTGGAGTGTGGGGGAATAGGCAATTTAGGAAGTGGTACTCATTCCAGCAGCTCAGTAGACTGCGAGAGGAGGATCACAAGTTTACAGCCAGCCTCAGTAACTTAGCAAGGCCCTAAGCACCTTGGCAAGACCCTGGCTGGCTTGCTTAAGTGCTCCTGGGTTCAATACCCATCTACCCCTGAAAAAAAAAAAAAGTGGTGCTCAGCTTCAGTTGAAGTGTGTAGCTTAAGAATCAGGGTAGGAAGCATCTGGTTATTACTATAGTGTCAGAGTCCTATTAATTTTTCTTATTATGTCTGGGTATCAATTGCATAATGCCTAAGAACTCATCAATGCCTGGGAAGGCAGAAATAGAAATAAGGATGGTGAGAAGTAGATAGATGGAGATAAAGTAGTTCTGTATTGAAATATTTTTAATCAACAAAATTGGTTACTTTTAAAGAAAAATGTTTATGAATGTGAACACCAAAGTATGTAGACCTATTTAAACTTTATCATTTTCAAACTCAGAACTATATAACAGCAATGATTATTGAAGATTGAGGTCTCCATAATTCATTACTTAGGATTAATAAATTAGAAACTTCCAGTATGATTAAGGCAGCTGCTAAGCTTGGTATCGTAGAACTGACATTTTGGAAATAACCTGATCCAGTCTCCTATTTGTATAGATAAAGTATCTTATATCCTTGACAAAGATTGAAAGCTAATATAAAAGGAATCCTGGATTATAAGGTAGCTTTCACTAAATAATATGTGTGCAAGAAATATTGAACTAAAGAAGGCATGTAAATTCCACAGGAATCTAGTTTTAACTTTAAAAAGCTATTTTCATTTCTACTTAACATAGGATTACTTTTTGTATCCTGATGCATTTTTAAATGATTCAGAAACAAATCTAGAAGTTTGTGTTTTTTAAAACTCACTCATTTTTATCTTTGCTTCACATAACACTGATTGCAAAGTTGTTAGTACTTCTTTGCTGTGGCCTGCTTGGATTTGAGTTATTTTTATTTCAGTTATTCTGTGCTCAGGAGGAGGATTCAACATTAGCAAGAAATACTGACATGCTATCAATTTTATAAAATAATCAATGTCAGTGCAGGTCATTCCCAACAGTTATTACATATGATGTTATGTCCATGTGAACAGTCACTGGTTCCTAAGTCCACTTCTACAAAGCAGTTATGAATTACTTCGAAGGTTCCTGTGTACTACATAATAATATTTCCCTTACTTTAATAAATGCTATTTGTTAATATTTATAAAAGGGATATTTCTTCCCATTTTATGGGACATAACTTCCAGTAATACAACCTCCAGGTAATTGAATATGCCACAGTCTAATGGCTACAAATGTCTCATGGTGCTCATGAATTAAAAAAAAAAAAGTAGATACACATTTTAAATTTAAGATGGTAATTTAAGTTTAAGAGAAAAAAAGAATGAAGCCGAACACAGTGGTATGCATCATGACTCAAGAGGCTGAGGCAGGAGAATCACAAATTTAAAGCCAGCTTGGGGAACTTAATGAGACCATGTAGTTCAGAAGTAGAGTGCTTGTGTGGCATGTGGGACCCTGGGTTCAATCCCCAGCACTGAAAAAGAAAAAGAAAAAGAAAAACACCAAAATTTAGAAATAATATTGCTCTGATGGTCTGAGTTGGCTAAATCATTTAAGCATTTTATTTTCCACATAGGTGTGCATTGCTTTTTTCATACATTTACTCCTTTATCTCACTTGGCTTTTTAATCTTATCACAGTTTTAAAGAAATACTGATAAATGATGAAGGAATTCCAAATTCTTTGGTCATTTCACTTTTTGATTTTTTTTTTTTTTTTTTGGTCATTGTTCACAGGTGATTTTTTTCTTTTTGAGAAATTCCAAATTTAATATTTTTCTCCTTTATGCTATGATGTTATTTTATACATGAAGTATAATAGAAAAGACACACAACAAAACATGGGTATTATACTAATGTCCAAATTGAGAGGACTGGTATGGGTTCTGTATGTACCATTATGAACTGAATTGTACACAACCCCCCATCCATATATTCAAGTCCTAACTCCTGATGTTACTATATTTGAAGATAAAGCCTTTAAGGAGATAATTAAAGTTAAATGCGTTTTTAAAAGTGGACCATTATCCAATATGACTAATGTCATAATTAGAAGGAGGAGGAGGAGCCACCACCAAAACAGGTGTTCAAAGAAAAGCCATGTGAGGTCCCACCTAACCAGAAGGCAGCCAATTCCAGGGCAGGAAGAGACACCTCACCAGAAATAAATCCTTTCAGTAGCTTGATCTTGAACTTTCATACTTAAACTGTGAGAAAATGATTTTCTTCTTTTTGGTATAATCCACTTAATCTATGGTATTGGGTTATGGCAACCTGAGAACAATAATTCAGATTTTGGTACTGTGAACTGGGATTCTGCTGTAATGAGGACCTAAAAATATGGAAATGTCTTTATAATTAAATGATGTGTGGCGGCTATAAGAATTTGATGCATCTGTTAAGGAAAAATTTAGATTGCCTTCAGGGAATTTTTTGGTAGAAATAAGGAATTAAAGGTGATTCTGGTCTATTTTTACTATATAAACTAGTGAAATTACATTGAGGGTAGGGTGTCTTTTGGCTGATTAATAAAATACTGAAAGTATTGAATGTAAACCTGAAAGTTGAATTTAAACATTTTATGCCATGAATATTTTAATTTAGGAAAATAATGTAATTGAAATAAAAATCATCTTAATGAACAAATAGTTATTCAACACCTTCTACGTAGTAAGGGAAAATAAATTCCACATCAAAGGGTATGAGTGTGTGTGTGTGTGTGTGTGTGTGTGTGTAGTATTATGTAAGTATTGTTTACTCAGACATTTTCTCATCAGTGCCTCAGCATAAGGGAACATGCTTGCTTACCATCATGATTATAGCTTCTAACAAAATGGAAACATTGTCAGCCTAAGAAAGAAAAATGGTATCATGTATAACAGGCTGTTAGTTTATTTTACACTGATAACCATTCCAATCCTTAGACCTCTTATTTACTTTTCTTCTTCTATTATCTAGGAGTTCTGACACAACTAGATAGTAGAGCAAATACTAAGCATCATTGTTTTTTTCCTGATTTTCATGGAATGCTTGCAAAGTTTCACCATTCGGTAGTTTCGTTGCTAGAGTTTTTGATAAACTCCCTCTATCAGGTTAAGGAAGTTTCCTTCCTTTTCTTGAGTATTTAAATGTTCTTTTTTTTTACTCACAATTAAGCTTCATACTGATGTTGTCATTGCATCTTTAAGGATGAGCATGAGTCTTTTCTAGTGTATTGAATATATTGAATAGATTTCTTTTATAATTTTGAATCATCTTTGAATTACTGAATATAACTTTTCTTGTTCAAAATTTATTGTTATTTTAATTTATTTATGGAGTCTGCTGGCTAATATATTATTTAAGATTTTAGCATCTATAAATAGGTCTATATTTTTTTTTATTCTTGTCTGGTTTTATATTTGCTTGTCAAATTATATATTTTTATGTATTTTCTATGTCAAAGTCATACTAACTTTATACAATTATCTTAAGGGCTTCCCATTCTTGGCAAAATTTTCCTGTTATACCATTTGTGCCAATATGCCTTCCAATTTTGTGGGGGTTGGGGGTTGGATAAATTACTTGAGTTGTATTTCAGTTTTTAAAATTATTTTGGTTTAGTTGGGTGCAGTGGTACATGCCTGTAGTTCCAGTGATTCAGGAAGCTGAGGCAGAAGAATCTCACATTCTAGGTCAGCCTTGGCAATTTAGTGAGACCCTATCTCAAAATTAAAAGGACTAGGGATGTAGCTCAGTGGCAATAAGACTTGCATAATTCACTTTTTTGCACCAAGTAGCTATTTTAAAAATGTGGTCTGTGAAACCTGCTGTCTCCAAGACCCATTCAGAAATCATTCTTTTGGTAATATCAGGATATTATTTGTCTTTTTCACTGTGGTGACATTTGCACTAATAATATAAAAACAGTAATGGGAGAAACTATTGGTCCCTTAGCTAAATCAAGACAGTGGCAGTGAACTACACTAGTGATCATTTTATTCTATACTGCTACACACGTTCAGTTAAGAATGTTGAAACAACATTTATTGAAACAAATATTACAGATTTTGTTAAATTTTAACTCTTTAATACATGTCTTTTAGGTCTTTTTTGTGGAAAAAAAAGGCAAAAACATATAAAGTACCTCTGCAATCTGCCAAAAATCTGTTGAGTCTTGAGGAAAAGCCCTGCTCTATTGTTTTAGTTGAGAGCTGAGCCAGTGTGGCACCGTTTTTTGTTTCAAATCATTTGTACTTGAAAGATTGATATGTATTCAGATGTAATACTTCATAATATTTGTTACAAGTGATAAATTGGAACTTTAAGTGAAAATTAGTATTTTTAAAACCTTGTATTCACCACTTTGACCTTGGCTACTGCCCAATAATTAAAGAAATTTTTTTTGCTGAGGTTGATGGTAATATTAACAAATGTCATTTTTTTTCTAATTTTCCTCATTTTTTATTGGTGTGTTGTAATTGTATATAATGGGAAAATATGTTATGTATTCATAAATGCACACAATATAATGATATAATTTGGAAAATATCATTTTTCGGTATTTTCTTCTTTCTTTCTTTCTCTTGGTTCCTTTTCTCTAATGATCTCATGGGATTCAATAATCCCACATTTCTTTTCCTTTTTCCTCTCTAGCTGCCACATATGAGAGAAAACATATGACCCTAGATTTTGAGAGTTTGACTTACCTCACTTAACATAATGTTCTCAAGTTCCATCCATTTTCCTGAAAATGACATAATTTCATTCTTTTTTATTGCTTGGTAAAATCAATTGTTTATATTTACCACATTTTCTTTATCTGTTTCTTTATCTGTTTATCCATTGACAGACACCTAGACTGGTTCTTTAGTTTAGCTACTGTGAATTGTGCTACTGTAAACATGGGCATGCAGGTATTGCTATATAGTATGCTGGTTTAGATTCTATAGAATAAATGCCAAGGAGTGATATAACTGGGCCATATGGGGGTTCCATCCCTGGTCTTCTGAGGGAGCTTCATACTGATTTCCATAGTGGTTGTACTAATCCCACCAACAGTGTAAATGTGTTCCTTTTCCACCACATTCTCTCTAGAATTTATTGTTGTTTGTATTCTTGATGGATGCTATTCTGAGTGAGATGAAATCTCAGTGTGTTTTTGAGTTTTCTTTCCCTAATTGCTAAATATGTTCAACATTTTATTCATCTATCTGTTGGCCATTTGCATTTCTTTTTTTGAGAAGAGTCTGTTTAGTTCATTTGCTCACTTATTAATTGTGTTATTTAACTTTTCTTTGTGGGGTCTTTTTTTTTTTTTTGAGTTTTTTTATATATTCCGAATCTTAATTCTTTGTCAGAAGAGTAGCTAGCAAAGATTTTTCTCCATTTGATATGTTCTCGCTTCATATTCTTAATTGTTTCCTTTGCTGTTCAGAGATTTTAAATTTGATGCCATTCCAGTTATTAGTTCTTGGTATTATTTCCTGAGTTTTAGGGGTCCTACTGAGAAAGTCATTATCTGCACCTATATGTTGTGTTACCCTACATTTTTTAGGATTTGCATAGTTTCTGGTCTAATTTCTAGGTCTTTGATCCACTTTAAGTTGACTTTTTGTACAGGGTGAGAGATAAGAATTTAATGTCATTCTTCCTCATATGGATAACCCATTATCCCAGTACTATTTGTTAAAAGACTATCTTTTTGCCAATGTGTATGTTTTTAGCATCTTTGTGAAGGATCATATGATTTTATCTGTGTGTTTTTGTCTCTGTGTCTTCTATTCTGTTTCAATGGACCATGTTTCTGTTTTTTTATGCCAGCACCATGCTCATTTTGTAGTATAATTTGAAGTCAGGTATTATGATGACCCTAGCATTGCTTTTTTGGCTTAGGATTGCTTTTGTTATTCTGGGTCTTTTATTCTTCCAAATGAAATTTAGGACTGTTTTTTTCTACTTCTATGAAGAATGTCATTGATATCTTAAAGGGGATTGCATTAAAAATGATTGCTTTTGGGAGTATGGCCATTTTAACAATATTAGTTCTGCCTATCCACGAACATGGAAGGTTTTTCCATCTTCTTGTGTCTTCATGAATTTTTTCTTCGGTGTTCAATAGTTTTTCTTTTCTGGAATCAACTTAATGAAAGAGATGAAAGACCTCTACAATGAAAATTACAGAATGCTAAAGAAAGAAATTAAAGAAGACCTAAGAAGATGGAAAGATCTACCTTGTTCTTGGGTAGGCAGAATTAATATTGTCAAAATGAACATACTAACAAAAGCACTATACATATTTAATGCAATTCCAATCAAAATCCCAATGACATTCCTCATAGAAATAGAAAAAGCAGTCATGAAATTCATCTGGAAAAATAAGAGAACCAGAATAGCTAAAGCAATCCTTAGCAAGAAGAATGAAGCAGATGGCATCACTATACCAGACCTTAAACTATACTATAAAGCAATAGTAACAAAAACAGCATGGTATTGGCACCAAAATAGACTTGTAGACCAATGGTACAGAATAGAGGACACAGAGACTAACCCACATAATTACAGTTATATTTTCAAAGGCACCAAAAATGTACATTGGAGAAAAGACAGACTCTTCAACAAATGGTACTGGGAAAACTGGAAATTCATATGCAACAAAATGAAATTAAACTCCTGTCTCTCACCATGCACAAAACTCAACTCAAAATGGATCAAGGACCTAGGAATTAAACCAGAGACCCTGAACCTAATAGAATAAAAAGTAGACCCAAATCTCCATCATGTGGGATTAGGACCCAACTTCCTCAATAAGACTTCTATAGCACAAGAATTAATATCAAGAATCAATAAATGGGATGGTTTCAAACTAAAAAGCTTCTTTTCAGCAAAAGAAACAATCAGTGAGGTGAATACAGAGCCAGCTAATTGGGAACAAATTCTTACCACATGCACGTCAGATAGAGCACTGATCTCTAGAATATATAAAGAACTCAAAAATCTTAACACCACAAAACAAAACAACAAAATAAATAAATAACCCAATCAATAAATGGGCCAAGGAACTTCTCAGAAGAGGATATACAATCAATCAACAAATATATGAAAAAATGTTCAACATCTCTAGCAATTAGAGAAATACAAATCAAAACTACTCTAAGATTTCATCTCACTTAAGTCAGAATGGCAGCTATTAAGAATTCAAACAACAATAGGTGTTAGGGAGGATGTGGGCACACTCATACATTGCTGGTGGGAATGCAAATTGGTGCAGCCAATATGGAAAGCAGTATGGAGAATCCTTAGAAAACTGGGAATGGTACTACCATTTTTTTTTTTTTTAACTCAGCTATCCCACTCTTCAGTCTATTCCCAAAGGACTTAAAAACAGCCTGCTACAGGGACACAGCCACATCAATGTTTTTAGCAGCACAATTCACAATAGCTAAATTGTGGAACCAACCTAGATACCCTTCAGTATATGAATGGATAAACAAAAATGTGAGATACACACACACACACACACACACAATGGAATATTACTCAGCATTAAAAGAGAATAAAATCATGGTATTTGCATGTAAACGAATGAAGCTGGAGAATATAATGCTAAGTGAAGTTAGCCAATCCCCAAAAGCCGAATGCTGAATGATTTCTCTGATTTAAGGATGCTGATCCATACTATGATGTGCGGGTGGGGGTGGGAGGATTAAATGAACTCTATATAGGACAGAGAGGAAAAGGGGAGGGAGGGGAAGGGAGGGGGATAGGGGTAGGAAAGATGGTGGAATGTGATGGTCACATATTAATTCTGCCTATCCATGAACATGGAAGGTACTGTGTATAAAGTATGTGATGGTACCCTAAGTACATGTATAAAGACATGAAGGATGTGACTCTACTTTGTGTACAACCAGAGATATGAAAAATTGTACTCTATATGTATAATATGAATTATAATGCATTCTGTTGTCATATAGAACAAATAAAAATTTTAAAAAAGATGGACACAATACCTTTATTTTATTTATTTAATAAAGGATAAAACCCAGTGCCCCATGCATGGAAGGCAAGTGCTTTACCACTGAGTCACAACTCCAGCCCCTGTGTTCTATAGTTTTTATTGTAGATCTTTCACCACCTTGGTTAGATTTATTCCTAGTTATTTTATTTTATTGGAGGCTATTGTGAATGAGATTGCTTCCTGATTTCTTTCTCAGCAGATTGATTACTGGAGTATTGGAAAGATTTATTTTTGTGTATTGATTTTGTAAACTGCTACTTTGCCTAATTTGTGCATCTCTTGGGATGGATCTCTCTTCCACTCTTAAGTGTGAGCCGTTTTAGGGCACAGTATTCTCTTGCCAAAGTGTTCAGGATATCAGGTTGTTATGAATTTTTCAATATATTTCCAAGTAGGTTTTGTAGTATAGTTTTCCTACTAGTTCTTTGGTGATGATTAATGTATTTTTATACAGTGTATATTGTGTCAGAGCTTTAGGATTCTACTTTTTCTATAGGGGTCCATCTAGTAGACCTGGCAGTTGTGTTGTATATAGCAGGGTATATGGGGTTCACCTTCTGTGTTTACTCTTCTTAACAACTCTGTAATTATCAAAGGTTGTGAGGGTGATCTAGATTGAGACCACTCCTAGTTATGGTATTCATAGCTTTTGTGTTAATCTGTTTTTGCTGTAGGAGTGGATGCCCATGAGTGGGACCTAGAAACCCCCCTTAGCCGTTCCTTCTTGGGACTTGGTCATTAATTTGGGGGTTTTGTCTTTTCTATTACTTGTATTAAATTATTGCTGAAGTTTAAGTATGATTAATTTGTGTCTGGAGCAAGGTGTATTGTCTTTTGGCTTGGTTTAGCTCAGCAGTAGTTTCTACTCAGTGAATTTAAGAGTGTCCCAGTAGATTCCCAGCACCTTACTGAGAAGCAGTATTTTCAGTGATTGAATCCTGAGTCATGGGGCAACTAGAAATGCAGCCTTCTTCTAATCTGCCATCTTAAATCTCATTTTTTTCCAATATTATACCAATGACATGTTTTAGTGTTTGATATATCTCAGCAAAACATTGTTTTCCAAATTCCCAGTGCATTCAGAAAATGAAATGCCAGAAAGGAACATCAGTATAAGTAGGTAGGGAAGTACAGTATGAGGAAAAATGTATGCAAGCAAGGTTAAGAAAATTAAACAGTTATTTGCAGATCACTTGGTTAAAGTGACCAAGTGTAGGACAGGTGATAAAGAAGATCAGATTCGGGACTAGGATTATGGCTCAGTGGTAGTGCATTTGCCTGGCACGTGTGAGGCACTGGGTTTGATTCTCAGCACCACATATAACTAAATAAATAAAGGTCTATCAATAACTAAAAAAAAAAAGGTTAAAAAGAAGAAGATCAGGTTGTCATGATAAAGACACTGTGACATAGATAGGAAGAGCTAGCCTTTAAGGGTTGGGGATGGGGGCTGTCTATTTTAGAAAAATAACTTGTATCCAACTTGATGATCAGTACTAGAATAAGATATGAGTCAGAGGATTTGGGAGAAAAGTAGAGGGTGCCTGAATGACTTAGGCCTTATCAATCAGCATGTTATGTTATCTTTCTGGTCTGTTGCAGTTATATGAACATAAGTATCACAGTCTCACTGTTTGTTATCCTCATCTGTTGACTAAAAAGCCAGAGTCCCTGCAGAATAGGTTCAAGTATGTCTGAGCATTGTGTGGCATCTCAAATGTACTCAGTAATAAATACATTTTTATATTGTATTGTTTTCTAAAATTACCTCGTCTTTGTTACTTCTCTGTTTGCTTCAATAGTTCTTTTGTTGCTGATTAGAGTTATTAAAGCCATGTGGTTGGTATATGCTATCTAAACTTTGTTTAATTCTGGTTATTACAGAGTTCAGAAAACAGAGTTTCAGTTGTTTTCTTATACAGTTTTCTCTCTTCCTTAGACCAATAGTATTGTCTAAGGTGCTCAGTAGTGGATGGAATTGAGTTTGCAGTCCATAAACATGCTGTTCAAATACTGCCATTTTGTTAGTAGGTTGGATTACCATGTTTGACTTCTTCTTTCAGCTTAAGTTCTCTGACAGAGCTATTTCAGTCCTCATAAAAGTAGATCACTATTAGCCTTCAGTTCTTTCATGCTCAACTATGTGTAAACAATAATGTCCTCTTGTCTACTGCCAAATGTTTCCTATTTGTTTCATCTCACTAATTGGCCAGACATAATTAACATTTGGTATTGGAAAGTTAACACTTAGTGATTAATAGTTAATATTGCCATATCTTGTTCATCTGACTGTAATAAACATTTGTTGGAGGTCTTTTTTTGTTCCAGGAACTATGTTTGATAGAATATTAAATAAATAGATCATGGCACTTTTTAGGAACTCACAGTTGAACGGAGGAGACATTTAGCTGAGATCTCAATGATGAGAAAGGAGCTCATCATACAAGCACCTGGGGCAAGTAGGTGTAGAATAGAGCTGTCAAATTGGAATATAATGTAAATCTTATCTGTAAAGCCACATTAAGAAAGCAAAAAGAAGCAGGTGATATTGATTTTATAATTTATTTTACTAGTATATTAAATATTATCATTTCAACATGTATTTAATATAAAAATTATTGTGCTATTTTGCATTATTTTTCTTCAGAATCCAGTGTATGTTTCATGCTTACTGTACATTCTTAGATTCTGTACATTCTTAAGATTAGCTACATTTCAGACATTCGATATCCACATCTGGCTGGTGGCCACCTATATAAAGGCAGAAATCTCTATTGGATGAACAGCCAGTTCAAAAGCTCTGAAAGAGATTCATGCAGAGGTGTACATTTGGCATTTGGAAGTAGACAATATTGGTCTTGATCTTTGGAACAATATCAAAACTAAATATAGAGATTTAAAAAATCATTGATATACCCAGGTCTGGTGGTATATGCCTGTAATCCCAGTGGCTTGGGAGGCTGAGGCAGGAGGAGTTCAGCCAGCCTCAGTAACTTAGCAAGACCCTCTCTCTAAACAAAATATGAAAAGGACTGGGGATATGGCTCAGTGGTTAAGCAACCCTGGTTTCACTCCCTGGTACCAAAACAACAACAACCAAACAAAAAATTATTGATACAGAAGAGGTGTCAGTATAGTTTTCAGTGAAGATATATAATGGAAACACCTACAGGTTTTTTTTTTGTTTTTTTTTTAACTTTCTTATACACAGTTGTACTATAAAAGAACATGGAAGAATCTCAGAGAGGGGCCAGGTATCTTTAGGTTGGGGGAGCTAGGCAGAGATAGAGTTTTTCCATAGTTAATTCTGACATGATTGATTACTTCTTTCAGTCTCATTTCTGGCTGAGAACCACTACTTAAAAGTAAACTGAGGATAAACGAGGTTAAGAAGGATAAAGAAAGATAAGAGGAATGCTTAATAAGTTAAGTAAAGAGGGAAGGTGCTTTAACAATGACAGAAGAAGAAGACAGGACATTTTCATGTTAAAATTTTTGATACCCATTGAGATTGTAATTTAAATAGAGAGGTAAACTGGGCTAAGATGGGTTCTAAAATGAGTCAATGGAGTCATTGACTGTAGCTTAGCTGCTGGAAGATCCCTGATTAATTGACTGAAAGAGGTACTTGCTGTGCCCTCCCAGCCAGAGATTCTTAAATTCTTTAAACTTGATTATGGGCTATGTTCCTTCACTTAGAGTCCTGGTAGCTGTTGTATTTTAGTTAACTATTTGTGTTTGTCACCTCCATCTTCGCTCTAATTACACTATAGAATTACTTAGGGAGTTGTTTTTTTTTTTGTTTTTTTTTAAGTGCTTGTTCCTATCCCCTTTCCTATCTGAAATCAAAATTTCTAGGAGTACAACCTAGATATCACTATTTTTTTTTAAAGTTTCTGAAGTGATTCTGATGTTCTGAAGTGATTCTGATGTTCTATACCTGTACATAGTATAGTGAGCACCTCTAAGGCACAAGTTTTATTCACCTTCATGTTTCCTGAGTTTGACTAATTGTCCAGCATATAGTATGAAGAAAAATGAAAGAGTAAGCAAATGAGTAAATTTGATCAGCAAAATTGGCAGGCCTTGATGGATAGCCTCATAAATTAACATTGCTACCTACCTATTGCCTTGAACAATTACCAGGCAAGTTATTAAATACACTGTACCTATTTTGAAATTCTTACATAGTAATGTGCAACTATTAGCTCAGTTGATCTAAGTCAGGGTACTGACATAAGATTTCAGGTAGAAAAATAGATTAAAAAATGATGGAGCTATTCTGAATCTTATTGTTTGACTTCATACATCGCTAGATGTAGTAAACTGAGTACAATATATGAGAGAAGTTATTAAAGATAAAGGATTTTTGCCATCAGTTTATAAATTTGGCACTTCCAATTTTCACAGAATTAAATAAATATTTTTTTGTTTTTAAAATTTAATGCTGTAGGGCTGGGTTGTGGCTCAGAGGTGGAGCGCTCGCCTACCATCTGTGAGGCACTGGGTTCAATCCTCAGCACCACATAAAAATAAAATAAAGATGTTGTGTCCACCTGTAACTAAAAAATTAAAATAAATAAATAAATAAAAATGTAATGCTGTAGCTATTCAAAACACCCTGCTTATAAGAATATTTATAGTTCTTTGTCATGACTCTTTTAAAATAACTACAGAAACATATTGAAGTGACTCTTCAATGGTTGCTTTTTATAACTTTCAATGAGAGATGAATGGAAAGCAACATGTATGAAATGTTCTGCAAAAAGAAAATAAGGTGGTAGTCACTAATAAGTCATCATCATCATAATGAAATGGCATTTTTAATCTCAGACATAGTTTATAGAGTACCCTTAGCCTAAGACCTAGTAGCAGCCAGGTATCTCTTTCATCTTACCAAACCTGTGTTGGAATTGCCCCCAAAGTAGTTGCAGAACCAGGTGTGGTGGCATGTGCCCATAATCCTAGTGACTTGAGAGACTGAGGCAAGAGGATTGCAAGTTTCAGACCAGCCTCAGCAACTTTGATGCTGTCTCAAAATAAAAAATAAAAAGACTGGGAATGTAGCTCTCTGGTAAAGTATCCCTGGTTCAATCAGTAGCAACAAAACAAAACAAAACAAAACAAAACAAAACAAAACAAAACAAAACAATGTGGTGTCAGAGGAGTTCCCCAAGGAGTATCCAGAGATAGGGCCAGTTGAGATTCTGAACTGAAAAAAAAAAAAAAAAGAAAAGCACTAAACTCCAGAGTGATAGGTCTAAAATATTTTTTAGGAGAACTCACAAAGTACTGCAGCTTGTCCTCCCAATGAACAATGACAGAAAAGGGATAGTCTACCTAATTATGTCCACAACAATTTGTCAAACTGTGGAGTTTATATGAGGGTTTAAGGAATTTTGGCTCAGGGCCAGTTTCTTTCAGTGTGTTCAGGGCAACAACTTAAATACTTTTATCAGTGCTTGCAAGTACTTAAAGCTCTTGCTTAGGTTCAAGCTTACAGGGATAAACCTGTTACAAAGCAATCAAAGTGCTTTATGAGTTTTTGCTCAGGACATAGA
Source organism: Marmota marmota marmota (assembly GCF_001458135.2). Lineage (NCBI taxonomy): Eukaryota > Metazoa > Chordata > Mammalia > Rodentia > Sciuridae > Marmota > Marmota marmota. Next base: position 4,865,442 of record NW_025999990.1, on the reverse strand, counting down.
AAGTAGGGGAAAACGGGGGACTGTACAGTACTTCAATAATGATAGTTGTTTCTACTTGTAGCATTGCTGTATATTTGAAAATGAAGTTGATGTAACATAGTTTAACATTCTAAAACTGTATTAATGTTCCTACAGATGAAAAAAAGTGAAGAATTAATAACTAAAAATCATAATCAAGAAGAAATAAGTATTCTTCGTTGTTGGAAATGTAGAAAATGTATAGCAAATTCTGATTGCTTCATGAATTATCTTGAAAATCAAGTGATTAAGGTGAGTATTGCTGACTTTAGTCTTTGAACATTTTCTAGTGTAGGAATGTTGTGAGCATAGCATCAGACATACTATACTCTCTATATGGTATCCTTCATATTTCATAGTTACAAATAGTTTTAGCATTAGCTGCTAATGTTAATGTCCCTTTGAAATTCCTTGAACTTGTCTTAGAGTAATATTAAAGAGGCAATACTCAATAGGTACAAACTAGGAAGTAATTTGTGGAGTTCACAGGGAATTCTAAATTCAAAAGAGCATGACTGTAATCACCTGTTTTCTTCCCTCATTTAAGAGACACACTAATTTTTTGTCTTCTTATTGTTTTGTTTTTTGCCTCAGCCATACTTGATCATGATTATTTCCTCTGTACTTTTAACAGATTAGCCAACCTGAATCTGATAGTAGTAGATAACTTTTGACTGCATACTTACTGTGTGCCACATACTTTTTAAAAACAACATTTTCACTGGATTAAAACCCCTCAAATTTTCGCCCTATGTTACTCATCTTTTTGTTGCTGTGACAAAATACCTTAAAAAACATATTATCACCCTATGTTACTCATCTTTTTGTTGCTGTGACAAAATACTTTAAAAAAACATCTTAAAGGAAGAAAGATTTATTTGGACTTAAGGTTTTAGAGGTTTTAGACCTTGGTTAGTTGACTCCATTGCTTTAGGCCTGAAGCAAGGCATAACATCATGGTGGAAGAGCATGGTAGAAAAAAGCTGTTCATCTAAGGGTAGTCAGGAAACTGAGAAGGAGAGAGAGGAAGCAGCCAGGGACAAGATTCTTCAAAGGCATACCCCAATGATGTACTTCCTCCAACTTGACCCCACTTTCTAATAACCCATTCAGCTATTAACTTATTAATAGGTTGATCCATTGATGAGGTTAGTATTCTCATGATCCAACATCATTTCCCAACAGCACTGCCTCTGAACATTGCTACACTGGGGGTGAAGTCTTCAAAACATGAGTATGTCGGGGGTACTTTATATCCAAACCATATCACATGCTGAGATTATTTTATTGAATATAATTTACATAGAGCAAAACAATGTGCACAGCTTGATAAATTTCATCAGTTTGATATGAATCAGTTGAAGATATAAACATTTCTGTAATCCCATAAATTTGTCTGGCCCTTTTCCAGGCAACACTCCCTCTTACAAGGTAGCTATTATTATCTATCACCATAGACTAGTTTTGCCTGTTCCTGCCCTTCATTCAAATAGAATAATATAGTATGCTTCTTTTTTGTCTGACTTATTTTCCTCAACAAAATGTTCTAGAGATTCATTTATGTGTTATCTGTAGAAGTAATTTGCTGAATAGTATGAATATATCATAATTAACATTTTTTTCTGCCAATGGTAATTTGTACTCATTCCAGTTTGAAATTAGATGGGCTTATTGCAGTTTTATGCTCTAAAATTCTTACAAATGTCTTTCTGTGGTTATATTTTATTATTTCTTTTTGATACATATATGAATTTGGGGTCACAGGGTAAATGTATTAATTTTTTTAGAAACTGATACTAGATATCCAAAGTGAACACTCACTTTCCATAGCAGTGTATGAGAATTCCAGTTGCTTTACATCTTTGTCAACACTTGATATTTTAAGTGTGTATAATTTTAGCCATTCTGATAAGAGGAATAGTGGCATATAAATATAGTTTTATAGCATTTCCCTGGTTACTAGGATTTATGGGGTACCTTTTTATGTGCTTATTGGTTGGGCACTGTTTTCTGTGCAATATTTATATTATTTATTCCCTATAGTAACTCTTAGAGGACAATAATCTATCATGTCCATATTACAGATAAGTACACTGAGGCAAAGAAGCCTAAATAATTTGCCCAGTTCACACTGCTGCTAGGTAATGCATGTGCGGTAGGACTGGGTGTTGAGGCTCAGGACCAGTCCTCTTAACCTCCACACAGTTTTTGTTGCCTTTGGCCTTCCATAAGTATATCATGGAATATGTATATCACTCTCAATTGAGTGACTGGTCCTATTTGCCTGCAGAATTCTTATTCATTCATTAAGCAAGTATTTAATAAACAATAGAAGTTCAAGCACTGCTAGGATGTATTTGGATGGGTAGTTCAAGAGAGCAATATAGAATATTCCAGTCCTGTAGGAGCTTTAAACTTTTTGCTGAAAATAGGCCAACCCAGTATAACTTAATTTGTTGTGTACTATAGCAGGAATGCAAACAAACTTCTGCCTGGACTAGTCATAGAATGCTTCCCAAAAGATGAAATATGTGAAAACACACACACACACACACACACACACACACACCCAGGCAAACTCATGTTTTACATATTTTACAGCTTTTAAAATTTAATTTGTAAAATCAAAAATTTAACTTGTAAAATTTAATTTGTAAGCCAAAAAATTTATCCATTATAGAAATATAATCCAGTGATTTTTACTCATGCAATTATCACAACAATACATTTCAGAAACATTTTTGTTACCCGAAAAAGTCTTCTCATGCTCATTTTTTCTGTTCTCATCCCCAACCACCATTTTTATGTTTGTCTCTATAGATTTTTATGTACAATGTATATGTATATATTTTGTAAAATATATATGTAAACTATCAAAACTATCTTATAAAATAAAGATATTTATGTGAAATTATAATCTGATATTATATATAAAAATATATATTGAAATATATATATATATATAATAAAATATATTAAAAATCTAGAAAGTCAAAGGAGCAATTTATTTATTTATTTATTTTTAATTAATTCTAATTAGGTATATATAACAGCAGAAAGCATTTTGGTTCATTGTACACAAATGGAGCACAACTTTTCATTTCTCTGGTTGTACAGGATGTAGCATCATATCATATATGAAATTATACATTACCTAGGGTAATGATGTCCATCTCATTTCACCGTCTTTCCTGCCCTCATGCTTGCTCCCTCCACTCCCTATACTTTACCCAAAGTTACTCCATTCTTCTCATGTCCCCCTATGCCCCCTTATGGATCAGCATCCATTTATCAGAGAGAATATTTGGCCTTTGGTTTTTTGGGATTGGCTTATTTCGCTCAGTATGACATTCTCCAACTCCATCCATTTACCTGCAAATGCCATAATTTTATTCTATTTTAAGGCTGAGTAATATTCCAGTGTGTATATATACCCCAGATTTTTTTTTAATCCATTTAATCTATTGAAGGGCATTGGTTCCACAGTTTAGCTGTTGTGAATTGAACTGCTATAAACATTGAAGTGGCTATGTCCCTATAGTATGTTGACTTTACTTTGAGTATAGAAGGAGGAGTGGGTCAAATGGTGGTTCCATTCCAGGTTTTCTAAGGAACCTCTATACTGCTTTCCGAATTTGCAGTGTCACCAGCAATGTATGAGTGTACCTTTCCCCACACATCCTCACCATCACTTATTGTTCTTTGTATTCTTGATCGTTGCCATTCTGACTGAACTGAAATGGAATCTTATAGTAGTTCTGACTTGCATTTCTCTAATTACTAGAGACATTGAACATTTTTTCATGTATTTGTTGATCAATTGTATATCTTCTTCTGAGAGCTGTCTATTCAGTTCCTTAGCCCAATTATTGATTGGGTTATTTATATTTTTGGAGTCAAGTTTTTGAGATCTGTATGTATCCTGGAAATTTGTGCTGTATCTGATGTGCATGTAGTAAAGATGTTATCCCACTCTGTAGGCTGTCTCTTCACTTAATGATTGTTTCCTTCGCTGAGAAGAAGCTTTTTAGTTTGAATCCATCCCATTTATTAATTGATTTTATTTCTTGTGCTTTAGGAGTCTAAATAAGAAGTCAGGACCTAATTTGACATAATGAAGATTTGGGCCCACTTTTTGTTCTATTAGGTGCAGGGTCTCTGGTCTAATGCCTAGGTTCCAATCCACTTTGAAGTGAGTTTTGTGCATGATGAGAGATAGTGGTTTAATTTCATTTTGCTGCATATGGACTGCCAGTTTTCCCAGGACCATTTTTGAAGAGGCTATCTTTTCACCAATGTATGTTTTTGGTGCCTTTGTCTAGTATGAGATAACTGAATTTATGTGGATTTTTTCTGTGTGTCTTCTATTCGGTACCATTGGTCTACTTGTTTATTTTGGTGCCAATACCATGCTGTTTTTGTTACTATAGCTCTGTAGTATAGTTTAAGGTCTAGTATTATGATGCCTCCTGCTTTACTTTTCTTGCTAAGGATTGCTTTGGCTATTCTGGGTCTTTTATTTTTCCAAATGAATTTCAGGGTTGCTTTTTTTTAGTTCCATGAGGAATGTCATTGGGATTTCAATTGGAATTGCATTAAACCTGTATTATGCTTTTGATGGTATTGCCATTTTGACAATAAAAATTCTTCCTATCCAAGAACATTGGAAATCTTTCCATTTTCTAAGGTCTTTTTCAATTTCTTTCTTTAGTGTTTTGTAGTTTTCATTGTAGAGGTCTTTCACCTTTTTTGTTAAGTTGATTCCTGAGTATTTTATTTTATTTTTTTGAGGCTATTGTGAATGGGGTAGTTTTCATAATTTCTCTCAGAGGATTTATCACTCATGTATAGAAATTTGTTTGATATATAGGTATTGATTTTGTATCCTGCTACTTTGCTGAATTAATTTATTAATTCCAGAAGTTTTCTGATGGCGTTTTTTGGATTCTCTAAGCATAGAATCATGTTGTGGGCAAACAGTGATAGTTTGAGTTCTTTTCCTGGACATATCCCTTTAATTCCTTTTGTCTATTTAATTGATCTGGGTAGAGTTTCAAGGAATATATTGAATAGGAGTGGTGAAAGAGGGCATTCCTGTCTTGTTAATATCATGATTAAGTCTAGAGAAGGAAGTTTATAATTAGGAAGGACTGAGGGGGTGTCTAAAATAATGTTGATTTTCTTTTTGTAATTTTTTTGTGGTGCTGGTGGTTGAACCCAGTGCCTTCATGTATGCCAGGCTCTATCCATGGTCTCATTGTTGTATCTCTCTCTCTCTCTTTTTTTTTCCAATTGACATTTATTTTATTTATTGATATGTGGTGCTGAGAATCGAACCCAGTGCCTTATGCATACTAGGCAAGCACTCTGCCATTGAGCCACAACCCCAGCCCTCATTGTTGTATCTCTTAATCAGGGTAGCAGATATGTGATTTGCTTTTCCTTAAGTCCTTCTATAAATTATGAAAATGTGCCTTATATTTTATAAGCCTACATATTGTAAAAATATCAAAGATGCACATAAAAAGATATATTCTAATTATAGGAAATCACAAAATAAATTATTATAATCTAAAAGTAAGTTTATCAGAGGTTGTGTTGAAAAGATACTAAATTAATGACCTAATTATTTACATTTATTACCTACTAAAGTATACACTTAATTAAATAATAAAATAAGTGTTTTATTTCTGAACTTTCTATAAATGGAGTCACACTGTGGATAGGTGTTCTTCTGGAACTTGCTGTTAACTCAGCATCACCATGTTGAAGTGTGGCTTTAGTTTACTTTCATGTTTGTGTAGTATTCTAGGATATTATATATGTCACATTATAATTAACTCTACTATTGGTAGACATTTGAATTACGTCTAGTTGTTTTGTGCTAAAATCCAGTGTTGCTTTTAGCTTTCTTATATGTATCTTAGTATACATGACAGAGGTATATTATTAGAAGTGGAGTTGTGGTACCATAGGCCATATGCATGTTGAGCTTTTCTAGGTTATATTTAAACTGAGCTGTAAAGGAATATGGACATTTGAGCTTTAGCTTTCCAGCCACTGTCATGCAATAAGACATGAGGGAATTTACAATGGAGTTTACAATTTTCATAGAGAGAAAAGGGGGCTTCTACTCTGTCTTTAGACCTGAGTCATAAGACGTGTGGAGAAGAATCAAAAGTAAAATCAAAAGCAAAATCACAGCAAAACTCCTAAAAAAATTTAAAAATCAAATAATAGAAATTATCTCCATTTGTTCCATCTGTGGTAGTGCCCTCAGTTTTAGTTGTTATAATTTGGACATGTCAAGTTAATGCGGCCTGTAGAACATTCAGATATGTTAGAAATAGGAAATAAGAGTATAGATTTAGGAGTGAGTCCTCAGCATGTAGGTAGTGAGGGAAGCTGTGAAAGTAGGTGGAATCACCATTGCAATATGTGAATGGAGTGAGAGAAGAGGACATAGGAAACTTTCTAGGATAGACAGAAAAATAGAAGATCACAAAGAAGGAAAAGGGAGCCATGGACAAAAAATAGGATGCAGTTTCATAGAAGTCAAAGGATGAACATCTTCCAGAAACACAGATTGGTTATTAGTGTTGAATGTTGTTGGGAGATCTAGAAGATGAGACACTGTCTTTCATGTGGATCCTAGAGAATGCTAGTCTATGAAATGTTTCCCCTACATTAATGCAGAGGTTGTGTACAAACTGTATAGCCATATGAAAAGACTCTGAATGAGAATTAAAAGTGGTCATTGGTTTTAGAAATGAGATCATTAGTCAATGATTATTGTAGTTGTAAGAATAGTAGAGGCAAGAACCAAATTTCAATGAGATGAAGAAACTAATAACTGAGGAATAGTCCAACGTTTACTGTAAGGCACTTTATATTATTGGGTTATGACTCTTTTTCATCACTAGGCTAAGAAGTACTTCATCCTTATAATACCATGATAATGCAGTGGCTGCCATGAATATGATCAAAGAATATTGAATTGATTATAAAATTACATACCTCCTTTTTAGGTGGTTTGCTAATTTTCTCCTTGGCTTTATTATTCTGGTGGCTTTATTATTCTTTCCTTCATTGGCTATAATCTCAAAATATATATTTCAATGCTATTACATTTTTAATATTTTGTGTTTACTAGTTTCATAGTTAGTCTTGTGACATGCAATGGACTGAATTGTATTCCCCTACTAATGCATATGTTGAACTACAACACAGTTGTACTTAGATATAGGGTTTTTAGGAGGTAATTAAGGTTAAATGAGTGATAAAGATGAGGCTGTAATTCAATAATACTTGTGGCCTTATAAGAAGAAGCCAAGAGAAAGATCATGTGAGGATATAATGAGAAGGTAGCTATCAGTAAGATAGAAAGAACCTGAATATGCTGGTGCTCTGATTGTGGAGTTAGCCTCTAGAACAGTGAAAAAGTAAATTTCTATTGTTTAAGTTCTTCAGTCTGTGGGATTTTATTATGGTAGCCCAAGCAGACTACAACACCATGTGTCCTGTTATAGGCATAGGAAGTTCAGAGATGAGCAAAAGAGAAATTATCTGTCCTTGTGAAGTTTTCAGTTTACATATAATTTAATATTAATATTATATTAATATATTAACATACATATAACCCCATTAATAATTAATTAATGGGGTTATATGTATGTGTCTTATTAATATTTAATATTAAAGTTTCTGATTTAATGTTGAAAACTTAATATTTATAATATTGAGTAATCATATAATTATATCTGTTGTTCATATAAATATTAGATATTGGTCAATCACATAAGTTACTAGCTGAATAAATGGCATAAAGAAAAGCCTAGAGAACCATATGAATGGGATATAGCCAGGATGCTGGGTCTAGCTATGAGGCGAAGGAATTTTCTGAAAAAGTAACTTGTATGGAGATAGAATAGGTAAGTGAGGGCAGTACAGGAAGTAAATCATTCCAAGCTTCAGGACCAACACACTCAAAGTCCCTGTGATACATTCATAGAAATAAAGGCGATTGCTATGATTGGGGTTCAGAGATCAAAAGGAATCTGACAACATATGAGGCTAAAAAGATGGGTGTTAGGTCATTTGTGGTTGTAAATCCAATGAAAGACTTTGTTCTTTATCCTAAGAGCTGAGAAATCCCTGAGAGGGAGTGATGTGGCTCTTGAATTTAGAAAAAATCACATTGGTTACATACTGTGAAGAGTGAATTAAAAAGGTGGAAGAGTGGGTGCAAGTTGCCTATTTACTCTTAAGTGAGGATTGATTGATTTCTTTCTTTCCTAAATTCATTCTGAGCTTTTGATTTAAAAAGTTTTTACCCTTGAAGTAACTTCTCAAAGCAAACAGAAAAATCAAATAATCCAATAGAATTTTAATTTCTTTACATTTGCAACACTTTGAAGATTTCACTAAGAATAATTAATTAACACCACCAGACACAGTGACATATGCCTTTAATCCCAGCAACTCAGAAAGGCTGAGGCAGAAGAATTACAAGTTTAGGCCAGCCTGGGCAATTTAGGGAGATCATGTCTCAAAAGGGTTGAGATATGGCTCAGTGGTAAAGCATCCTTGGATTCAATCCCTTCATACTAAAAAAAAAAAAAAAAAAAAAAAAAAAAAGAAGAAGAAGAAGAAGAAGAAGAAGTTGCTCATCTAAATGACATTCTTGTTGTATAATTTTTTCCCTATGGTGTATTGCAGCTGTGGTGGTTAAATAATATAGTTGGCTCACTGTTAATGAATTAGCTAAGGAAAAATTATTGTTTTCTTGGAAATGCCGAGTGTTAAATATCTTTCAAAATGTTATTTTTTTTATTTGTTTTAATTAGTTACACATGACAGTACAATGATCTTGACATATCATGCATTTGAATCAAATGGGGTATAATTTCTCATTATACTGAGTGTACAGGTTGCAGAATCACATTGGTCATACAGTCATGTATATACATACAGCAATACTTGTGTCTATTTTATTCTGCTGTTCTTCCTATCCCCCCCATCACTTCTCTCTACCCAATCTAATGTGACACACTTTTTTTTCCCCCTCACATCATCATACTCGTAATCTGTATAATGATGTTATTGTTTTAATCACCTTTTTCATCACTGTGACCAAAAACACCTGACAAGAACAACTTAAGGAGAAAGGAAAGTTTATTTTGTCTCATGGCTTGAAAGGTTCAGTTCATAGTCAACTGACTCCATAGATCTGGGCCTGAGGTGAGGCAGGACATGGAAGAAGAGCGTGGCAGAAGGCGGCAGCTCAGGATATGGCAATCAGGAAGCAGAGAGAGCTCTTCTTACTAGGTACAAAATATAAACCCCAAAGTCACCCACCAGTGACTTACTTCCTCCAGCCACACCCTACCTACAGTTACCATCCAGTCAATCCATCAGTGGATTAAGATGCTGATTAAATTACAGCTCTCACTGTCTGAAAATTTTACCTCTGAACCTTCTTGCTTTGTGTCACATAAACTTTTAAACCTATATAATAGTTATTAAATTGTTTCAACTTTCTAACTTTAACCTGTTTCATTTAAAATCTTAAAAAATCACATAATGATAAAAAGCAAAGCATCAAATTTATAATTTTAAAATTAAATGGTATTCTGATTTTATTCAGTAATTGAAGACATTTCCTACCCTTAAAGAAAAAGTAAAATACTTATACATTAGCTCCCCCTGCTGCTTGAACAAATTATTTCATTTACAAACATTTTGGCAACATTTTCCTGGCAGCATTATGTGAATTGGCTATTAGTTTCTTCCTTCTCCTTCCCCCACATGATAAATTTGAGATGTAAAAATCTACTAATTTTTTTTAATCCTAGTGAAATTTTCTAATGTTCATTTAAATTTTTCCCAAGGAGATAACCTTGGGAAAAATTAACCACTACTTTAAACACCTTCAATTTCTCACATTAGGTTGTTTCTAGTTTCATCATTCATCTTAAAATATTTCCATTAAAACTTGTTTTAGATCTTGGGTATAGCTCAGTTGTAGCAGTTGCCTGGTACAAGTCAATGGATTCATCTCTCACACCACAAAAAGAAAAGAAAAAGAAAAAAATTGTGTTTTTAAAATATTTATATTTGTGTGATTTAAAAAAACTTAAGTGACTTAAGACTTTTATAATGTTTTTTTATAATGGTTTTAATGTGCCATTTTATCTGAAAAATTGTATTAGGAACAACTATTACAAGTGTCATATATATATTTCTTTTTCTTAGAAGGTACATATGGAAATACATGTGAAGTACTGTCAGTTTCATTTATAATTGAGGCCTCTGTGTTTATCCTGGTTTTTCTTTTCTTGCCTACCATATCTCAATTTTCAGAAAAGGAAACAGAATACTATATATTCAACCCAGCCTTTTATGTTCCTCTTATTTTTATCAATTGCTATAACTGATTTCTCTCCTTTTAAATTTTATTTATTTTTTAAATTTTTGGCATGAAAGTATACTTTGACTTTTAACTGTTCAGAAAATAATGGGGTTCTTGCTCTATATTAATAGTTCTCAAATGAAGATCAGGTTAAGATGTCAAATAGCAAGTACAGCTGTGGGATTTTTTTTTTCTAAATCTATCTTTCCCTGTACAAGTAAATATATTATTTTTGTTTAATTTACAAATATGTTATGACTCGGGAAGAAGAGCAGTATCATGCCTTAAGACATACTAAGGCAATATGTGTAAGAAAGTTTATTGCTCTAAAACTATAGTATTTATTTGGTATAGGAGATAACAGTGGGAGCCTATTGGGTAAGTTCATAAATTCTGAAGCCAGACTAGTTGAATGGAAATCTTTACTATGTTTCTTACTTTGTGACCTTGACAAGTTATTTAATAGTTTAATTTTTTAAATACTTCTTTTTATTTTTTTTTTAGTTATCAATGGATCTTTTGTTTTATTTATTTATATGTGGTGCTGAGGATCAAACCCAGGGACTCACACTTGCCAGGCAAGCACTCTACCACTGAACCACAACTCCAGCACAGTTTAATTTCTTTTGTATCAATGTCCCTATCTGTAAGATAGAAAAAAAAATGTTAAAACATCACATGGGGCATAGTAATATAAAAATTTGTTATTTAGTAAAAATCAAAAGAAGTATTGTCAAACTTCCTTTACCTGTCTACAACTATGATTATAATGTTTATTCACATAGAAATGTTTTTGAAGCATTTCAAGAACTTATGGAATATAGTGGCTTCTTAGTATTATGATCAATGTTATATGGTTAAATATTGTGTTAATCAGCTTTTCATCACTGTGACAAGATACTTGTCTTCATACATGTACTTTGGGTAATGATGTACATCTCATTCCACTGTCTTTCCTACCTGCCTTCCCCCTTCTTCCCCTCCCTCCCATTTGCCATATCTAAAGTTTCTCCATTCCTCCCATGCTTCCCTCCTATCCCCATTATGGATTAGCATCTTCATATCAGAGAAAACATTTGACATTTGTTTTTTTGGGATTGGCTTACTTCACTTAGCATAGTATTTTCTAACTCCATACATTTCCCTGCAAATGCTATGGTTTTATTCTCTTTTAATGCTGAGTAATATTCCATTGTTTATATATAACAGTTTCTTTTTTCCAGTCATCTACTGAAGGGTATCTAGGTGGTTCCAAAATTTAGCTTTTGTGAATTGTGCTGCTAAAACATTGATGTGGGTGCATTACTGTAGCATGTTGTTTTTAAGTCCTTTGGGTATAAACCAAGGAGTGGGATAGCTGGGTCAAATGGTGGCTCCATACCCAGTTTTCCAAGGATTCTCCATACTGCTTTCCATATTGGTTGCACCAATTTGCAATCCCACCAGCAATGTATGGGTGTGCCTTTCTCCCCACATCCTCACCAACACTTATTGTTTGTTTGTATTCTTAATAGTTGCCATTCTGACTGGAGTGAGATGGAATCTTAAGAGTAGTTTTGATTTGCATTTCTCTAATTGCTAGAGATGTTGAACATTTTTTTCATATATTTGTTGATTGATTTTATATCCTCTTCTGAGAAGTGTCTGTTCAGTTCCTTGGCCCGTTCATTGATTGGGTTATTTGTTTTGGTGTTAAGAATTCTGAGTTCTTTTTATATCCTAGAGATGAGTACTCTATCTGATGTGCAAGTGGTAAAAATTTGCTCCCATTCTGTATGTAGGCTCTCTCTTCACCTCACTGATTGTTTCTTTTGCTGAGAAGAAGCTTTTTAGTTTGAATCCATCCCATTTATTGATTTTTGATTTTATTTCTTGCTCTGTAGGAGTCTTTATTTAATATTTATATATTTTTTAGCTGTAGTTGGACACAATATCTTTATTCCATTCATTTATTTTTATGTGGTGCTTAGGATTGAACCCAGGGCTCTGTCCATGCTAGGTAAGCGCTCAACTACTGAGCCACAATCCCAGACCCACTATAGGAGTCTTATTAAGGATGTTGGGGCCTAATCCAACATGATGAAGATTTATTTGGGTCTACTTTTTCTTCTATTAGGTGCAGGGTCTCTGGTTTAATTCCTAGGTCCTTGATTCACTTTGAGGTAAACTTTATGCATGGTGAGAGATAAGGCTTAATTTCATTTTGTTGCATATGGATTTCCAGTTTTTCCAGCACCATTTGGTGAAGAGGCTATCCTTTCTCCAATATGTTTTTGGCACTTTGGTCTGATATGAGATAACTGTGTTTATGTGGGTTTGTCTTTGTGTCCTCTTTCTGTACCATTAGTCTACAAGTCTATTTTGGTGCCAATACCATGCTGTTTTTGTTACTATTGCTCTGTAGTATAAAGTCTGGTATAGTGATGCCACCTGCTTCACTCTTCTTGCCAGGGATTACTTTAGCTATTCTAGGTCTCTTTATTTTTCCAGATGAATTTCATGACTGCTTTTTCTATTTCTATGAGGAATGTCATTGGGATTTTGATTGGAATTGCAATAGTGCTTTTTGTAGTATGGTCATTTTGAAAATATTAATTCTGCCTATCCAAGAACATAGGAGATCTTTCCATCTTCTACATCTTCTTTAACTTCTTTCTTTATTGTTCTGTAATTTTCAATGTTCACCACTTTCGTTAAATATTTTATTTTTTTGATGTTATAGTAAGTGGGGGTAGTTTCTCTTACACAGGATTTGTCATTGATGTACAGAAATGCCTTTGATTTATGGGTGTTGATTTTTATAGCCTGATACTTTGCCAAATTCATTTATTGGTTCTAGAAGTTTTCTGGTGGAATTTTTTGGATCTTCTAGGTATAGAATCATGTTGTTGGCAAATAGTGATAATTTGAGTTCTTCTTTTCCTATCCCTATCCCTTTAATTTCTTTCATCTGTAATTGCTCTGGCTAGAGTTTCAAGAACTCTGTTAAATAGAAGTGGTGAGAGAGGTCATCCCTGTCTTGTTCCAGTTTTTAGAGGTAATACTTTCAGTTTTTCTCCATTTAGAATGATGTTGGCCTGTGGATTAGCATAGATAGCTTAAAAATATGGAATGCTTCATGAATTTGTGTGTCATCTTATGTAGGGGCCATGCTAATCTTCTCTGTATCGTTCCAGTTTTAGTATATGTGCTGCCCAAGTGAGCACTATACTCTACCTTTGAAGGTAACTTTCTTAAACTATTTGATAAAGTAAATTGGAGTTAGGATCTTCAGTTTAGTGCTTTTTCTAAGTTACCCAGATTTAATTCATGAGTAACAAAAATAGGCTAGTACTGACTGAACTATCATTGCAAATTAATCAGTATTAGACTTTAATATTTTGGAAAAACCAGATAATCAAAGCACAGAAAATCAAATTCTAAAGATGTCTCAAGGTTCTTAACTTTATTGTATATGAGAATCCTAAGTGTTTATTTAGAGTGTAGTCACTCTGCGTGTGGATCAAGAATATAAATTTGGGGCTGGAGATGAGGCTCAAGTGGTAGTGCGCTTGCCTGGCATGCATGCGGCCCGGGTTCGATCCTCAGCACCACATACAAACAAAGATGTTATGTCTTCCGAGAACTAAAAAATAAATATTAAAAAATTCTCTCTCTCTCTCTCTCTCTTAGTAAAAATTTATAATTTTTATATATTTTTAAAAAGGATCCCAAGTGTTTCTGGTGCTGGTGATCTGCAGACTGCATTTGGAAAAACACTGTTCTGAGACAGTGCTTTTTACAGAGCTTGTGATCTTGATCTGGATGACTCTTCTTTTAGTGTTGTCAAGAGAGAGCCTTGCCAGAATGTTGCTGTTTATATCAACTCTGTAGAAATTGAGATATTTTAGAATAAAGTTTGGAGCCTAGAATTACCAGTGACTAAACAATGCAAGGTTTATCCCTGTAAGGGGCAAGTCTGATAACATCTCTAAACATTTGTATTATGCTGTAGATTTAAGGAAAATGATTCAAGGGTGTTTCCTTATTTTCATGTAATTTTCTTACCGCTGAACAAGCACATGGAGACCCATTGTAACTTGAAGTTCCTCATTTCTTGATAAAATTGAAGATATATTTTCTTGAGATCATTGAAAGAAGTTAGAGGGCTTTCAGCTTATGACTGGAGTCTGGTGATGGAAGGACAGGGTACTCATCTAGACTGCATATGTTTAAATCCAGTGTGGATCTGTCACCTGTCAGCTATCAACTGAACTGTCTCCCTTAGGCTCCAATTTTCCTGTCTGTCAGACTGGGTTAGTAATATTAATTACCTCATGAGGTTATGGTGACTAAATCAGGACATACATCTAAAACAATCACAACCTCTCCTGGTACAAAAAACTTACTTTTCCATTTAGATCCACTCTTCAAATTGGTCCTTGGCTCCAGTTTCATTACTTTGTAGTTTTTTTCCCTCTTTTTTAGTCTAATATTCAGTGAAACTTTAAGGATATTTTATCTATTATTTTTCATTTTGGTCAATTTTATTAGTGTACAGTTTACAAAATATACATTGCAATGAGTTTTGACCAATGACCAATGTGTACAAAATTATAATTATATAACCATCATTTTTATAAGCTTATAGCCTTCTGTATTTCTATTTCACCTTTTTTAAGCAAACAGTATTAAATACATGTTTTATTGGCACTAACAAATCTACATCATTCTCATTAGTTGCTGTTGGTACCATTTTCATTGAGAACAGGTTGGTCCTCAGCATCTCATCTCTGAACTTTACTGCAGATGTTTTCCCTTTTTTTTCTAGGCAATTCTAGCCACCCTTGCATGTTGCCTTATTTCTTTCTGATCCAAGTACTACTCTTGCCTAAAGACAGATAAACTTCAACTGAATCCCTAATAGTTTCCCCAGTACCTCCTTTGTTTCTAGTTTCTACTACTGTGGCTTAGACCATTCTTTGTGATTTTTAATCTATTCTATACTTCAGTACACAATGCTGGGGGTTTTGTTTGTTTTTTTCCCCTCACTAATCTCTTAGAAGTTTCTTATGATTTCTGGTCTATTGGAAGTTGCCCATCAATATCTTCTACTTCAGCTATTGATTCCTTTTTTTTCCAAAAAATTACATTCTATAGAGCTTGGCTTTAAGATTGCACACCAGAACTTCTTGCTCATATCCAAGTGTAACTTGATATATATTGATTACTCTTTACCACTGATTGTGTTCATTGTATATGAAATTTTACTGTCTATAGTATTCAGAATAATGACACATGGCTCAACATGTAAAAATAGCTCAAGTCTCTTTTCTCTTTTAATTTATATTGTGGTTTGGGGATGGTGCTAAAGAAAATTAGATCAAGATAGCTTCTTTATAAATCTTAACAATATGTAAATAAATCACACTGAAACTTTTTGTCTATGGCCGGTCACCTTTTAGCATATTAAGAGGTAATGATAGACAAGAAAAAGAGCTCAGGAAGGACTAGCTTCAAAATTAAACCTAGAAACTCTGGATGATACTGGCTCCAAGTCACAGCCTAAGATAGATTATTTGATGAAGGATTCTTAAAGTCAGCCTTTTCCCTTTTCTATCACTGTAAACACAAGACTTAAAAGGTGTCTCTAGAAATGTCCTTGCTGTTTGTTACTTTGTTTTATTGATTATAGTAACTAATATTATAACTGCTTGGAATCTGAGAGAGAAAGTATTGTGCTTTTGTAACTTGTAGAGCTATTCATCATAGAATCTGATCCTTAAAAATATATGGGTGGGAGCCTTATTCTTTCTCTATTTCCTCTCAACAACACTTCCCTGTCATTTCATAGAGTGAAATTTTGTCAACCCAGCATGGACTTTAAAATTATGAAGCAATAACTTACAGGTGATTAAACTGAGACCCTAAAAGGAAATTAGGTCACATACATACATACATAGTAAACAGACATTTCTTTACCTTGGTCTGCCCCTTACTTTTTTTTTTGTTGTTGTTGTTGTTGTTTTGGGTACCAGGGATTGAACACAGGGGTGCTATCCAACTGATCCACATCTCCAACCCTTTTTTATATTTTTATCTAGAGACAGGATCTCACTAAGTTGCTCATAGCCTTGCTAAGTTGCTGATGCTAGCTTTGAGTTTGTAATCCTCTGCCTTAGTTTCCTGAGCCACTGGGATTACAGGTGTGCCCCACTGGGCCTGGCATTGCCCAGCTCTTTTCTGACATGTTGGAAAGCCATTTTGTCCCAATTATATATAATTTATTTCTACAAATCTGTTTTAGAAAGTCAAACCTCTCTCTTTAGATCTTTGTTGGTCTTATACAGCTAAAGTTTAGTCAGGACTTTTTGGGCTACCTATACAATTGTTCCTATAGGGGAGGAAAATTATTTTTTATCTCCCAATCCTAGGTTCATGGCCAAAGCTGTTATAACAGAAGACATAGTAGCAAGAGAAAATCATATAGATTTACTTAACATAAGTTTCATGTGACAGAGGAGTCATCATATGTAAATGAAGAACTGAAGAAATAAATGGGTATTTTAGGTTAGATGGACGACTACAGAGTCATGGAGAAATAGGATAGGGCAAAGGAGATATGATCTAATGGTAACAGATTGGGGAAACTTAGCATGATGTGTTTGTTCATATTCTCTGTGACCCTTCATGTTCAATGATAAGGATGTTTCTTTCCCTCTTGTATAGGAAGGTACTTCCCCATTGAGAGTCTTATGACCTACTGTGGAGGAGGTCAGAAGATTCTTCCTAAGTTGTTTACCTGTTTCAGGGGAAAAGGGGAGGAGGAATGGCAGAGAAATCTTCCTGTTTCTGCTGTTTTTCAATCTGTTAAGGTGGTATGTTTAGGGGTAGTGTGTCCTGAGCCCTATCATTCCTCTCCCCTAATCCTTCCAAATGTTTATTGAGCATCCTAAGAGAGAATATAACATCTTCTTTATTACGTTAGTAGTAGAAACAAAATACAATCAGAGATTGAAGGCAGGGAGAAAGTTACCATGAATGGCATTATTTTGTTTTACCCACCGGAAAAATAATAGGGCACTGGATTTGTTCATTCCATAATTTATGGCTGAACTTTAAATTTTATTTGATGAATTTAATAAAGTGAAGGGGATTTTGGTTTTGTCTTAAATCATAGGTAGTTATTTCCTAAAAAGAATTCTTTTTGTCTTTGTGGACTTCTGGTGATGGGAGCAAGAGAAGGAGGACAGTGTATATTTGCTTTCTAACTGAAGTTTAATTTCTATTTTTGAATTTTATTTTAATATGAAATTTGTGAAATAAATTCCAAACTAATAATTACTAATAATATTGCTCATTTTTATACAACAGGATAGACATGATTCAGTTGATGCTGAAAGTATTTGCCATGTGTGGCACATGAATATAGAAGCTCTTCCAGAGTGGATAAATTGCCTAATACAAAAAGTAAGTTTCTTAGTTTCTGAATAAAATTAGAAATATGAAACCTTTAGAGAATTATTGTCTACTTTTAGAACTATTTTTCTTAGATGCATTGTTTTTTTTTAAGATATTTGAAATATTGTGTTACTCTTTTCTTTAAAGTATTTAATTTTTTTTAGATATACATGACAGTAGAGTGTATTTTGGCATATTATATATACATGGAGTATAACTTATTCTAATTAGGATCCCGTTCTTGTGATTGTACATGATGTGGAGTTTCACTGATGGTGTACTCATATGTGAACACAGGAAAGTTTATTCCACTGCCTTTCCTATTTGTATCCCACCTTTATCTGTATTCCCCTT
The DNA here is from genome assembly GCF_001458135.2 of Marmota marmota marmota. NCBI lineage: Eukaryota > Metazoa > Chordata > Mammalia > Rodentia > Sciuridae > Marmota > Marmota marmota. The sequence goes on along the minus strand of NW_025999990.1, from coordinate 4,847,219 downwards.
TGTCTAATCTACTGAATTTCTCTTCTTCCCCTCCCCGCTTGTTGTGTGTTAGCATCTGTATATCAGAGAGAACATTCAACTTTGTTTTTTGGGGATTGATTTATTTCACTTAGCATCATAGTTTCAGATCCATTCATTTATAGGCAAAAGTCATAAAGATATTCTTTCTTATGGCTGAGCAATATTCTATTGTGTGTGTATATATACATATATATGTGTATATATGTGTGTATTATATATATATATGTATATATATATATATATATATATATATATATATATATGTGTGTGTGTGTGTGTGTGTGTATATCTCTCACAATTTTTTTTTATCCATTCATCTGTTGAAGGGAACCCAGGTTAGATCCATATTGTACTTATTGTTCTCCTCATTATAACTGAAGTGGTCCAGATACTTTTCTGTCTTAGACTTTACTCTTGACATTTCCCCTTTCAATCTTCTCAAAATTACTCATCTGGTTTGTTCCCTCATTTCCATTGCTCTTTATTTAAGTGAGAAATTGCCTGGCCAATGTGTTGACTGTTCCTTCTCTTTATTATCCTTCTTCACACTGCCAATCTCCTTTGTTTGCTTCATGTACCTACCTATATTTTATAGGTTCACACACACTATAAGTAATATAACTATATTAAAGTGTATATATAACCTATATAATCATATACATATATTTATACACACATAGCATACTGATGTTGTTAATTGCCTAGCCTCCTCCATTAGAGTATAAGCTCTATAAAGTCAAGGATTTTTACATTTTGGTCATCTGTACTTCCGCAGCACCGAAAATAGAACCTGTTAAATGAAAGAAACATCTTGTATGTATCATTCATGTATAGACACATATGCATTTATACATACATATATGCTGGATAATTATGACTTTTAATGGTATAATCAAAATGAAAATGCTGGATTTTAAAGAATCCTTAATGAAATATAATCAAGAACTCACCTTGTGAATAACATGCTAATTTTTCACAATGCACAATACCTGTCTTAAACATAAGTAATATGATTTGGGGCAAAATACAATTGCATTTCTCCACTGAGAAGTTTTACTTTTTTTTGTCAGTGGTGTTAAAAAAAATAACATTTGGTAGATATCTCTTGCGCCCATTATTAACATTGTAATGATTTCCTGGGAGAATGCCAGTGTAAGTGGCATTGCAAATGTCCTGAACTTTACAAAATATATTAGGACACCACAGAAGTTCCACTATCTTTGTTGAAAAGAACATTTTAAGCAAGTTCATTGTTAATTTCTAAACTGAGTATAGAAAATGCATTATCTAATGTAAGCAATCAGTATCTTTTGGTTGTATGTAAAAAGCTAGGAAAAGCTTTATTCTGTTAGTTGGATAAAATTCCCTCCCCTGGTGCTTGGTATGCAAGAAGTGTATCAAAACAGACACTTTTCTGTGAGATTTTACTTGCAAATTAAGCTCTGTAGACTGATTTGCTTCCTGGTTCCATAGAATATTTTTCTTTTCATTAATTCACCCTGTATACATATTCAACCTATTGTTTAAGATACTCTCTTTTGGGATTCTTAGGAGTATTGTTTGGATGGGCATGATTTGCAATATGTTATCATTCTAGAACTTTGTAGCTGCTTATCTCTATTTATTGGAAGGCTTATTTCCATTTGCTGTTCTGCTACTAATCAGAAAAGGGAAAGCTAGTCTTTTCTGTAGCATAGAAAACTTTCATGTGGTTGGCTTTTTTCTTTCTTTTAAAAAAAAAACTCCCATTCTCTTCAGTTACTTTACAATGAAACCATTGTTTTTATTTTCTTTTATTACCTGTAGGCCCAGTGGACAGTTGGAAAACTGAATTGCCCTTTCTGTGGGGCCCGTTTAGGGGGCTTTAATTTTGTCAGCACTCCAAAATGTTCCTGTGGCCAGCTTGCAGCTGTACATCTCTCCAAGAGCCGGACTGATTATCAACCAACAGAGGCAGGCAGACTAATGAGACCATCGCTGAAATACTTGTCACATCCTAGAGTTCAGTCAGGTTGTGACAAGGAAACTCTGCTGACAGGTGGTGGCTCCAAAAGCAGAAATTACAGGCTTTTAAACATGGCCCAAAATAATAATGGCCTTGGAAGATTAACAGAAGCACTGTGCCTGGAGGTGCGATCGACATATTTTGAGATGAAGAATGAAAAATTGCTCTTCAAAACATCAGATCCAAAATACCAGCTTTTTGTTCCCCAGCTTATGTCTGGCAGGTGCACGGCAAGAGCTTTTCATAGAAAATCACATAGTTTGGATCTGAACATCAATGAGAAACTGACTTTATTACCCACTTTATATGAAATACATAGTAAGACGACTGCCTATCCCAGGCTAAATGAAACACGGCCTGTTTCCCTTGCAGGCTTGCCTTTACAGTCCAGTAAAAATAGCTGTTCCTTTCAGAATCCATCCAGTTTTGATCCTGATATGCTGCTGCAAAGATTTTCAGTGGCTCCCCGTGAGACCCAGACACAAAGAGGAGGAGAATTTCAGTGTGGTCTAGAAGCTTCTTCAGTGTATTCTGACCACACTAATACTAACAACCTGTCTTTCCTGATGGACCTGCCCTCAGCCGGCAGGAGCATGCTGGAGGCCTCAGACCAAGAGGAGCACCTTTCTGCTCTGGACTTCTTGCGCTCAGCCAGTTTTTCATTGGGCACCATTAATCAGAGGCTGAATAAGAGAGAAAGGAGCAAGTTGAGGAATCTAAGAAGGAAACAACGAAGGCATGAAAGATGGCTACAGAAGCAGGTAATTTTTAAAATAAGAGTTTACTAAAAATTCTGAATTTACAAGTATTGGAATTTGGGGAGTAGAGCTAACTTTCAATATTTGTATTAAAAAAACGGAGTTTCAATTTTTGAAGTGACATTTTTCTCTAGGTACACTTAATTATGTAGCCCTACTATAACTGCCATGTAAAAACCAATTTCTATGTTTTTCTTATGTTTAGAAAAAGCGTCTTCTGTGTACTTTTTCTCAGTTTTAGCTAGTATTATAAAGGAAGATTAATTTCATTATATTGAAACTGAATTGTTTATCACAAACATTTTAATTTTATTATGTGCTAGGATTATTTTGCAGTAATTTTATTTCAGGTTAAGTTGGAAAAAAGTTTTCTAAATTCAAATCATGTAACAAATTCATTCACTTTTCATCACATCATTTAAATGGTTATTTTCTAAAAACTTTAATTATGTGCTCATATGATTGATATATGATTAACTGTGCTAACTGATGAACATTATCTAAAGGGTAATTTTCCTTACTGTAATTTTATAGAACAGTTTGCTTTTCTATGATTTGAACTTCTTGTGTGCCCCATAATAATATGTTCCAAGGTGATATGTGTAAAAGGACTGCATGATAAATGTGAAAAACAGTTAAAACCAATGAATGAGGTGCTATAAAAATTTAGAAGTTTGATGACTGATATATTTCTGTATGAACTGTTTTTGTAAATTGCCTGTATTATTTGCTCATTAGTAGGATTGATAATTCTAATTAATTAATGTGTTGAATGTTAACACTATCCACAGCACCAAAATATAGAAAGCTGCAACTTCATATAATAGTTCATTCTTTTTAAAGACAGTTAAGTGAGTCCTGTATGGCTTGTTATCCTAATCACAGACTCAATAAAACAAAATAACTGCAATGAGTGCTTCCGTCAGATTAGATGATTTTTTTCATCTTTCAGTTACATAGTATAATAATAATTATAGATAATTATTTTTGACTGGTTGCTAATAAGAACATTTAAGTTTGGTTTATGTGCAAGTGATGATGATGTTATGTTGAAATATACTTTATAGAATGTAAAAATTAATATATTATCATTATACTATACTGCATATTATAATTTACTAAAGCTGTAAAATTCAAAATGTTTATTGAGAATTTGACTTATGCCTAGATAAATTGGAAATGATCATATGTTAAGTGATCAAATAAGAAAATCCTTAAGAACAATGTGGAAAGCTCTGAAATAATTTTCTTCCAAATGGAAATTTAAAAGAAGTATGAAAATCATATTTACTTTATTCTGTTAATAAATAATGTGTTTGTTTAGTTTTGGGGTTAGGTACTTCTGAAAATATCAATTATATTATTAATTATTTTCCAGCATAGAAATGCTCTATTTTACACAGTTTAGAGCTAAACAACAACATTTGTGTTTTTTTGTGTTTGTTTTTGTATAGAAGTTACTTTTTTATTTACATACATACTTTTGACCAATTTGCTTATCTAATTAATCAGAATTAGGGAATATTAGACCTGTGACAAGGTTTGTATGGGGAATGGCACTGTAGAATCCTAATAGGTTTGATTGGTTGCACAAGAGCTATAAGCAAACAAATGCCCAATGTCTCTTGAGCAGAAAATTTAAAAGAGTAGAGCAAAAGAGTAGAGAAATTTTGTGAGTTGCTGATATAAATACACACCATTGTTAGAGCCAGGAAAAAATAATTTTAAAGTTAATTATGCTAAATCAAGCAAAAAGACAAATTCTATCAAGTTAATATCTGAAATAAATTAATGGCTAATTATTCAGCTAATTACATGCTTAATAAAGATAAATTCTGTAAAGATTTACCAAATGCTCGTTTTAGATATCATGCTTTTGGGTAATGACTTTGGTACAGATACTGTCTTTTTTTAAAGATAAGAATAAAATATATAAAAGTACTAGTTACTGTTGTTAATATTTTCTTAAAATGTTTTATATATTTTAATTGAAGTAAAATTGTACATATTTATGGGTAACGTGATGTTTTGACCCATATATATATATTGTGTAATATTTAAATAAGGGTGAGCATATCTGTCTTCTGAAATGTTATTAATGATAAAATCATTCAAAATCCCTCTTCTGGACTGGGAATGTAGATCAGTGGTAGAGCCTTTGCCTAGCATGTGTGAGGTCCCTGGTTCAGTCCTGAGTAAACCCCCCCGCCACACACACACACACAACACACTGTTCAAAATCCCTCTTCTACCTTTTTTGAAATATGTAGTACATTATCATTACCTATTGTCATCATATTGTGCAAAAGAATACCAGAAGTTATTTCTCCTGTGAGTGAATACCCATTGGTCAACTTTTACCACTCCCCTCTTTCCCTTGCCAGCCTCCAGTTAAAACTATTCTACTCTCAACTTCTGAGATCAGTTTTTATATTCTGTATGTATAAGTAGGATCAAATGATGTTTTCTTCTCTGTCTGACTTAATGACCTCTAGTTTCATCCATTTTATACCAATACTGAGCTTTTTATGACTGCATAATATTCCATCACATATATTGTTTACATGCTTTTTTCTTTATCCATTCATCTGGTGATAGACACTCAGGCTGTTTCCATTTCTTGGCTATTGTGAATAGTGCCTTAATAAACATGGAAGTACAGATATCTCTTCAACACACTGATTCTGTCTCTTTTGGACACAAACCAACTAGTGAGATTGCTGGATCATATGGTGTTTCTATTTTTAAGTTTTTGAGAAATCTCCATATTGTTTTCCATAATGATTGTACTAATTTACATTTCCACTAATAGTATGTAAGAGTTCCCTTTTCTCCATTTCCTTACCAACCCTTATCTTTTGTCTGTTTGATAATAGCCATTCTAACAGGCATGATGTCTCATTGTGTTTTTTTATATTAATATAATTTATTAAGGTGTAATGGAACAATTAACCTACTAGTTACATATTTATTTCATTGTATGTAATAGCATAATCTCCAAATTGATGAAAATAGAAAACAGCATTTTAGACTCAAAGGAGGTTTTGAATCTGTAAATCTGTGTGAAAAAGGCTGAATGAGAAACTGAATTGAAAGTGATATATAATCTTAAATTACAATAAACATGCAAATGTTTTATCTCTCAATAACTCATTAATATGGTAAAAAAGTTTCCTCAAAATTACTAAAATTTAAATTACCTAAAATATGGTATAATTAGATTGTGGTTTTGATTTGCATTTCTTAGATGATTTGAGGGGCTGAGTGTTGTTTTCATATATCTGTTGGCTATTTGTCGTCTTTTGAGGAATTTCTGTTTAAATTGATTGCAGGTTTTTCAATGGGTTATTTATTTATTTTTGCTAGCGAGCTTTTGGAGTTTCTTATATATTTTGTATATTGATCACTTATCAGATGTATGGTTTACAAATACTTTTTTTCCATTCTGTAGGTTCTTCCTTTATTCTGTTGTTTCCTTTGCTGTGCAGAAGCTTTCTAGTTTGTATAATTCCATCTGTCTAGTTTTGCTCTCATTTTCTGTGTTTTTGAGATCTTAACCAAAAAATATTTGCCCTGAAATATTTATTCATCTTTTCTTCTAGTAGTTTCTACTTTTTTTTTTTTTTTGGTACCAGGGATTGAACTCAGGGGCACTTAACCACTGAGACACATCCCCAGCCCTATTTTGTATTTTTATCTAGAGACAGGGTCTCACTGAGTTGCTTAGTGCCTTACTTTTGCTGAGGCTGACTTTGAACTCACAATCCTCCTGCCTCTGCCTCTCCAGAAGCTGGGATTACAGGCAGGTACCACCATGCCTGGCAGTAGTTTTTACTTTTTAGTATTGCTTTAGAATTTAGAAGTCTTTAATCCATTTTGAGTTTGTTATTATATATTGTAAGAAATAGGGCTCTAGTTTCACTCTTTTGAATATGGATATTCAATTTTTCCAGCACCATTTATTGAAGGGACTGATCTTTCCACAGTGTATGTTCTTAGCACCTTTGTTGAAGATTTGTTGTGTGTGGATGCATGGGTTTACTTCTTGGCCTAGTGTTCTTTTCCATTTGACTATATGTCTGTTTTTATACCAATACCCAGCAGTTTTGATTACTATAACTTCATAGTGTATTTTGAAGTCAGATAGCTTAATCTTTCCTGTTTTGTTCTTTTTGCTGAAGATTGCTTTGGTTATTTTATTTTTTTATGGTTCTATACAGATTTTAGGATTTTTATTTATTTATTTATTTATTTTTGGTGAAGAATGTCACTGGTACTTTGTTAGGAATTGCCTTATGTTTGTGTGGTATGGACATTTTAATAATATTTGTCCTTCCAATCCATGATCATAGGATGTCTTTCTATTATGGTTTTTTCTTGTTGTTGTTGTTGTTGTTGTTGTTGTGTGTGTATCCTCTTCAGTTTTTTAAAATCAATGTCTTATAGTTTTCATTGAAAAGGTCTTTTTAACATATTTTTTAAAAATTTTAATTAATTGGCTAGGAAATCTGGATTTCTGACTATCATTTGACATTTTTAATGAATTATTTTGTAAGTTAGAAATCTTTCAGTGGCATATACCATGATATAAAGTGTTCATGTCACTATAAAATTATTTAAACATTTAAAGATTAGAAATGTAAATGAAATTGATGGTGAAGTAGATACTACAGCCAGTTTTGTGTGTTTCTTCAGCAAAAGTTAACTGAGCATCAATTTTGGGGAAAGACATAGTGCTAAGCTGTATTTAAACCAGAAAACTTCTTTTATATTCAGAATAGTTCTTCTTTTCATAATTACCATGTAATAAAATTTATTCCTAATATGTAGCTTTAGGTTTATATAAAGATCATCCCAATCCCCATTGGGATGATACAGAACTGTTGCATCATCCCCCAAACTCCTTTGTTCTGATCACCTTTAAAATCATACCTTTGTCCATCCTTAATCCCTGAAAACAACTGCTCTGTTCTCCATTACCATAGTTTTGTCAAATGATAATTTATACAAAAATATAATGTTATAATAGAACCATATAGTAAACTTAGGATTGACTTCATTTACTTAGCGAATGTGAATGCATCCAAATTGTTGCATACATTACAGTTTGTTCTTTTTAAATTGCTTGGTAGTATTGCATTGTATGAATGAACCACAGTTTTTTATTATTCAATAAATAGGACAGCAGGTAGGTTGTTCCAGGTTTTGACAATTATAAATAGAGATGTTATAAACATTTATGTGCATATATTTTTTGTGAACCTAATTTTTCATTTTTCTAGGGTAAATTCTCAGGAGTGGGATTGCTGGATCATATGGTAAGTGTCTATTTAACTATATAAGAAACTCTCAAATTGTTTTCCAGAATGGTTATTTTCTTTCTATATAGTTTTGAAAGTTCTTTATATATTTTTGCTACAAGTTCTAAATTAGATATATGATTTGTAAATATTTCCTCTCAGTGTGTAGCTTGTGTTTAATTATATTAACAGTTTTTTTCCTGCATAGCAAACATGCTTAATTTTGATTATGTCCAGTTTCTCAAAAAAAATTGTTTAATGGATCATGCTTCCAAAAGCATGTCATATGGAAGAACTCTGCCTTACCCTAGGTTATAAAGATTTTTTTCTATGGTTTCTTCTAAAAGTTTTATAGTATTATGTTTTACATTGAAATTATTTACTTTGTATTGATTTTTTAAAATAAAGTGTGAAGTTTAAGTCAAGACCCATTATTTTACATAGAGGTTCAAAGTTTCAAGTACATTTTGTTGAAAACTGTGTCCTTTCTCTGTTGAAATGCTTTTGCAACTTTGTCAAAAATTAATTGGATATATATCTGTGGATCTAGTTTTGGATCTTCTGTGATGTTCAGTTCATCTTTAATTCTGCCCTTTTATCAGTAGCCCTTTTTCTTGTTTGTTAGAGTTTTATAGTAAATCATAAAGTAGGATATTGTGAATTCTTCAACTTTATTGTTATTTTTCAAAATTGTTTTACCTATTGTAGTTCTTTTTATTTTCCATATAAAATTTAGAATGAACCTGTTTGTATTTGCAAAAATTCTGTTGGGATTTTGGTTGGAATCATATTAAATCTATAGATCAACTTGGAAAGAATTGAAAACTTTACTTTGCTGATTTTCCAAGACTATAAGCATGGAACATCTTTCCTTTTATTTAAGTCTTTGATTTCTCATCATTATTTTGCAGAGTTGGCATTCAGAATATGTATGTTTATTTAGAATTATACATAAGTATTTTTTTCTTTTTGGGGAGAAGTTATTGTTGAACACTTTGACTTAAAATTATATATTGTTAGTGTTTAAAAGTACTACTTTTGTTTTGATTTTATATCTTGTGATGTTGGTAGTACAAGTCTTTGATATATTTTGTCATTTTATCCCCAAGTATTTATATTTTTAATGCAATTGGTTTTTGTATGATCTTGCATGCTTACAATCTTTTTACTGTCACCTTCTAGTAATAGTTTTTTTTGTAGATGTCACTGAATTTTCTACTTAGATGGTCATCGTATCTGCAAATGAAAAGTCTTACTTCTTCCTTTTTAATGTAGATATTTTTCTTTTTCTACTTCTTATGATATTGCACTGGTTAGCAGAAAAACATTCAATCTTTCACCTGTGTGATGCTATTTGTTGATAGTTGTAGCATTTTTTTAAAAAAATATTTTTTAGTTGTAGATTGATGCAATACCTTTATTTTATTTGTTTATTTTTATGTGGTGCTGGAGATTAAACCCAGTGCCTCATGCATGCTAGGCAAGTGCTCTACCACTCAGCCACAACCCTGGCCTCAGTTGGAGCATTTTTACTGAAGAAGTTTTCTTTTATTTCTAATTTAAAGATAATTTTATCATGAATGGATGTTGAATTTTATCAAATGCTTTTTCTGCATTATTTGATATTATCATGTGTTTTAAATGTTTAGTATTAATTATAAGTTATTGAACCAATCCTACGTATCTACAGTAAACCTCACTTAGTTATGTTGTAATATTCTTCTTATTGCTGGATACTATTGGTTATGATTCGATAATAGGTTTTGAGATTTTTTGGGGGGGGCTTCTGCTTATGAAGGATATTGGTTTGAAATTTTCTTTTTTTTCTGCTGTTATTGTCTGTTTGGGGTATTAGAGTAGTGCTGGCCTTTTAAGTTCTCTTCTGTTCTGTTTTCTGGAAAATATTGTGGAGAATTAATATTATTTTTTTAAAGAGAGAGAGAGATATTGAGATTTTAATATTTATTTTTTAGTTTTCGGCAGACACAACATCTTTGTTTGTATGTGGTGCTGAGGATTGAACCCAGGCCGCACGCATGCCAGGCGAGTGCACTACTGCTTGAGCCACATCCCCAGCCCGAGAATTAATATTATTTTTACTTAAACATTTAGTAGTGAAACTATCTGGGTAATGTTGTGAAGATAATGCAAAAAGTTACCATATGCCCCACACCTACTCTTCCTTACTTTAATTAATATCTTACATTAATAGGTCTATTTGTCACAACTAATGAATCAATATTATACATTATTAATTATTATAATTATTTATTAATCAGTTATTCAGATTTTCTTTCTTTCTCTCTCTCTCTCTCTCTCTCTCTCTCTCTTTCTTTCATTGAGGATCTCATCTAGGAGACCACCTTACATTTAAGTTGTCATGTCATTTCTCTTGACTCTTACAATTTCTCAGACTTTTCTTGTTTTTGATGATTTAACAGTTTTGAGGCGGACTGGCTAGATATTTCATAGAATGCCCCTTACCTGGGATTTGTCAGAGGATTTTCCTATATTTAGATTAGAGTAATGGTTGTGTCATTGGTTCCCCAAATCATCTCACATTTGGTGTTTTGCCAAGAGAATCAGCATATGATCACGTTCAGTTGTGTTTTATTAAAGTTAAAGGATACAGATTATTATTAGCTAAAGGAAAATGTACATGGGGCAAAATCTGCAGTAAGCAAGCACAGGATTTCAAGAATCCTCTTCCTGTGGAGTCACATAGAATGTGCTTAAGTTTTCAAACAATATATTGTGAAAGGTTTTAAATACCAGGGAAGTTAATAGACTTAGCACCTATTGGGAGCTGGTCATGTAGGCACCTACTGCTTAGCTAATACAAAATTTCAGATTCCTGAAAGTAAAGTAGGTGTTCAGTATAAATTGCATTGCTTGTACAAGCAAATTAGGTGCATTGAACCTCTCATCACTTATGGTGGGAACCCTCCCCAAATTTAAGGTCCTGAATTAAGGGCAGATCTGGTAAGTGCAGATAGGCCTGTTGTATTAATTCCTCTCTGAATATGGAATTTTAGGAGGAAGACCACTGAGATAAAATGCCATTGTCATTACTTTACAAGAACACATACTATCAACATGATTTAGCACTGTTGATGTTAACTCAGAAATGTTTTATAACAGAAAAGAATGCTAATTAGTTTTCTATTGCTGCTCCAACAAATTACCACAAACGTAGTAGCTTAAAACAACATATTGTATCATGTTATAGTTTGGAGGTCACAAGTCTGAAAATGGGCTTTATGGAACTAAAATTGAAGTGTTGGTGGGCTGCACTCCTTCTGGAAGCTCTAGGGTAGAATCTGTTCCTTGCCTTTTCCTATTTATAAACTTTGTCCTTATTCCTTGGCTTGTGACCTCCTTTTAGCCGTGGCACTGCTCCAACTCCTGATTTCTTTTATCACATCTTCTTTCTGACATTTAAGGCCTTTATCATGACATTGAACTCATGTGGATAATCCAAAGTAATCTCCCCATTTGAGGTCCTTAATTTAATCCTGACTGCCACATCCCATTGGCCATTGTAAGGTAACATATTTACAGGTTTCAGGAATTAGAATATGGACATCTATGCAATGGTAGCTAGAGTCATGATTCTGCTTACCTCACTTTATTATATGCCAGATATTTTGCTGAGTGCTTTATTTCATTTAATCCTGTCACCATTTTATGAGATAATTTCTGTTATTATCTCTATTTTATACATGCAGAAATTGAGGCTCAGATAGGTTGAATAATTTGAATAATGTGATAACATATCTAGGTCCCAAAGTTTATGTTCTTAACCGTTAATCTACATCCTGTTGAGAAAGTTTTTTCCCCCATTTAATTTTTCTTTGATGTTTCAGAAAACATTTTCTATCATATACTTTTATTCTTTTTCATTATTTCCTTCATTTAACTAATTCTCTTTTGGTAGTTTACTCTTTGCTAGAAATTGCATCAATGAATGAAATATCATCCTTTCCCTCACAGACCTTTGAGTCAAGGAGGATGACACATGAATTTCAGTGATCATTTTCTTGTGCATTTGCATAAATGCCATATTACAGATAACTTTGGCTAATGTTTACTTAATATTGGATTGCTTTCACCAAGACCTTGGGTTGCAACTGAGAGTTTTAGAGCAGTCACAAAATAAGATTGATTGGGAGAGGGTAGGGAAAACATATAGAAATGGGAAAGTTGATTACAGACAGGAGGGAAATAGTCAGTTTATAAAGAATTATGATGTAATAGTTAGAAACTCATGTTAGATTTTGAGGATACTGTGTAGCTTCTAGAGAGTTCTGAGAAGCACCAATCCCAGTATACATTCAGAAGTCAGTAAACCTCAGAGGTTTAATTGGACAAATAAATAATGTAGCCAATGCTCCAGGCATGGTAAATGATTTGAGAATAAAGGCTTACAGTAGTTCTTAACCCTGATTTTGAGATGAAATCTCTTCAGGAGCTTGAAAAAATCCAGTACTCTAGGCTGTATGAGATTATGCTTTAGTTGTCTATGTTGTGTGTGTGTGTGTGTGTGTGTGTGTGTGTGTTTGTGGGTGTGTATACATGCGGCAAGTATACGCACATACATACACACATACAGTAGACATGGTATGAATATTTATGTCCGAATAACATTTGGTATGTTCAGATAACTTTCCTTAGCATGGAATTGAGAGAATGAGAATTTTGATTAGGAACAAGGGAGAGGAGAGCAATAGAAGGGAGAAGGTATGGTGGTGAGAGTGATGACAGCAAGTTAGTTTTGATGAGCATTACCGTATTCTAGGTACAGTATAAAGCGTTTTACTGATATTAGCTGATTTACATGAGCTATTCTGTCACTAGAACATAGAGAAGCTTTGAGAATGGCAAGCTTTGTTAGAGGAGAGGCACTGTGATCTCCTCAGTCACTGTGAGTGGAGAGAGAGAACAACAGAGATATACAATATCTTCTGCATGTGCTGTGGTTCCAATGTGTGACCTTCAAACTTCTGCTGTTCCTAATGAATAGTTTGAAGAGGTGGGGTGCTTAGGCCAGGAGAGCTCCTTCCTTGTTTATTGGAATAAGGTCCTTATAAAAAGGCTCCTTGCAACATTTGGCTTGCTTTTCCCTTGACCTTCCACCTTCTGCTCTATGAAGCAACAGAAGGAAGGCCCTTATCAGACTAAATGCCAGTGTCTTGATCTTGTACTTCCCAGCCTCCAGAACTGAGAAAAATGAATTTTTATTCTTCATAAATCACAGTTTCAGATATTCTGTTAGAGAAGCACAAGTGGACTAAAACACTAAGTTTGTGTAAGGATAACTTGTTTGGGGATGGAAAAAATATTAGAATAGTCAGTGAGCTAATCCCAGAATGATATGGAAAGCTGAAACCTATCCTTACAGGACGCAGCTTAGTGTACAGGACACAGCTTAGTGCTTGCTGTGTTTGATGAGCAGAACTAGGTAATAACTTCAGTGCTTTTGACCTTGTGTGCACCAAGAAGACTATTTTCTTGTTTTTATTCTAAATCTTCACATTTAGCTTTATTTACAAATAAACAAGCAAAAAAAAAAATCAATCATTTCTTTTTCTCCCTCATTGTTCTGTTACTGCACTTGTACATTTTTTAAACCACTTACTGACAGGCACCTCCTGTCCTGTTTGGATCTCCTTAAAATTTGCCCCATGATGAGATGAAAGTCCCACCTATTCTTCTCACATGTGGAGGTCTGACAATATCAGCTTCCACATGCCCCCGAAATGGGGAGTGCCTAGAAGCCTGTGTTTTGATGTGACCAACTGTAATTGGTATTGCCTGGGCTTTCTTTTGTAAACTAATATTTTAAAGTTGATTTTTAATTTTAGAAACAATATGAAAATGTGGCAGTTTTGCAGACAATGCAGAAAACTGAATATATCATTTTAAATTATCATTTAAATGCCTATTTTAAGAGAGTGGTTACTTATTCAGGGGAAGAGGATGTGATCTGGGGTGCTATATGGAGGGCTATAACTCTATTATGTTTTATTTCTTAAACTGGGCAGTGTTATCACAGATGTTATTATTTGGTTCATTTTGTATGTCTCTAGTAGGTAATAAAACATTGAAGATTCAGTTATAAATTATACCATTCTAATAATGTCATTACATTTTTATTCATTACTTTGCCACAGAGTCTTAGATAGCTCATTGGTGCTGAGAGCCACGGCCGAGTCTGTATGGCCCCTGGCATTTTGCCAACAGTATTGATTGACAGGCGAGGCATTACTATCCTCCTCTGCCGCAACTTTTGAGTTCTCGCACTATTTTGGAGTTCTCGTGGGGATTTCCGGGGATTCCCCGAGAGTTCCCATTGGTTGGGGAAGTGCAGGAGGAGGGATTTCCGAGAGAGATATTTCCGGCTGGGGGTTTTTCCTGGAGAAGCCTCGTGGCGTTCGGGAGGATTCCCCGGGAGCTGTGTGAAGTGTTTTCCTGCAGTTTGAAAATAAAGTTTGTTCCTGCTTCAGTGGCTCGTGATTTGTGCCCAGCCAGACTGTGGCAGATGGTGGCCTGTTACGGGGAGCCCCGGGACACTCGGGGGTAAGTGACGAAAAAAAGCTGCCCGTCCATAGATAGGACGGGGGCAATCTGCTCGTCCCTAGGCAGATAGGGCAAGAGGAAAAATGGTCATTTCAAGAAAATGGAGAAGATTGATACAGTATGTTTGTGTCTTGTTTTGTCTCAGTGTATTGTATTGTCTTTGTGATGAAAATATGGAAGGGGTGAGAAGTAAATTTCTAAGAGAAGAAGGCACCCCAGTGGAACCAAGAATAGTTAGGGCATGTGTTGATAAGAGCCCAGGAACTCTAGTCAGAAAGAAAAAGAAAGTTCAGAAGAAGAAGGATTATCAGGAAAAAAGTTGCAGCAAAAGGCTATTACTAAATACTTTTCGTTACCGGAGGGTGCGTGAAGCGGAGAGGCGGCTGCCGAGTGTGCAAGCCGGTCACAGCGCAGCAAGGATTTTCCAAGAGGCGGCGGCGACTGGCCCTTCCCCGCCTCCTGGCCAGGGAGCTGGCTCTTCCACTGCCGCGAGCCCAAATCTAGACCTGACCTGGAGGCACAGTCTCGCAGGCTCTTGCTCCCTGTGCCCAGTAGCAGTTTGAGTCCGGGACACTCCCCAGGGCCATCTGGGGCTGCCCAGGCACTACAGCCAGCAGAAGATGCTACTGGTGTCCCTGATGTTTGGTCATTTTCAATGCCAATAACTAAGCTACAATGGTTCTCCCACACCTGGAAGCTGATGAGTAATGAGCACTATTAATGCTTATTTCAAATGCAAAAAAACCTTGAGATAATGTACTAAATTGTTCAGAAGGTTGTTTTCTTAGTAGAATGCTACAGGATTTTCTTTAGCCATCCGGAGTTCCTGCCTTCGTCCCAGTGCCGGTAAAGACCAAGGTGGAAGAATTTCCAGTGTTGCTGAAAACCGGACGAGACTTCGGCTGAGAAACAGACGAGACTTCGGATCAAGCTAGCTGCCTGCAGAACTTACCTGGACTGTGATTTAAGCTAGCTGCCTGCAGAACTTACCTGGACTGTGATTTACCTGGACTGTGAGTTAATCTATTGAGACACTGCTTTACCTGGACTGAGACAACAAACTGTAATCTACAACAAATTGTAACTCGGTATCTTTGCTAACGGTGTCATTGCTGGTATAATTTTTCCAAGGGCTTCTTGCATGGAGCCATCAATTGGCTTGGTATTGTGGCATTTTGTATCCTCCCTTTCTGTTTGTAGCAGGTTATTTATGGTGTTTCTGTAAAAACCACTATGGTCATTATTTAAATTAAACAAAAGGGGGAAATGTTAGAGTCTATAAACAAGTCAAAATAACACCTGGCATTTTGCCAGGGGAATGTTAGAGTTCGTAAACAAGTCTGGATGGTGCCTAGCAAAATGCCAGAGGGAGTGATTTGAGAAGTAACAAAAACAAGCCATTAAGTGTGGAAATTCTTTATTGGTTGACTGATGTATCTAGTTTATGCTAATTAGATAAGCTGTGTGGAATGTATAAATACTGCTCCTGTCCTGCAATAAACGGCTTCCACTCCTGCTGTATCAACGTACACAAGTTATTCGTCACCCCCCGATTATTTTGCTGCAGCCGGACTGCGGCACATTGGTGGTTTTTTTTTCCTTCTTTTTATAAAGCTTGAGGGGAAATAGAGATAATATAGGCAATTATTATTTTACCTAAGAAATTTAACTTCTAAATAATACTTTTCTAATATGCCATCAGAATAAAAATTGAATATTTCATAATGAGTGACCACAAATTTCCACTAAATAATGATTATCTATGCTACACTAAATGTGCTAATCAGCTCCTGAATTCTGTGATTTTATGAACTATGCTTATTTATAAAAGTTAAATGGATCATCTTCTTTTCCAACACCAGAGGGCACCAAATCTCCTCTAGGACCAAAATAATCACAACATTTCTTTCCATCAAAAAAATTCATATATTGGGGTAGAATATAGAATGGTATATTTTTGAGTTTCTTGAGAGTTTACAAAAGAGATTTTGTGTGTTGTGAGAAGGAGTTTTCAGAATTATAATAAGGTGTTCTCTTCCTGTCATCAGCTAAGAATCCATCAGCACTTTTGCTAAATTATTTTTCAGAGACATTTGTTATGTGTTTGTTTTGAGAGAATGAAACAGCTACCTTGGGTTAATACTTGGGATAACATTTTTAAGGATCTGTAAATATGTTTATTCATTCTGTTTTTAAGTTTCAAGTGTCATGTGCAATTTAGGCAAGTTCCCTAAATTCAGGATGTAATCATTGATAAGTGTTGTGCTTCAGTGTAGAATATTGAGAGTGAAATGATATAGCCAGTAGGTCACAGAGCACCACTCATACATTGATGTTTAGCAGAGCTTATTAACTTGCATTTGATAAACCATCCTTCCTTCTTTCTTGAATAAAAGGGGTTAGAAAAGTTACCAATACGCCAGCCAATGATTTCTTTTCATTTACTATACTTTTTTGTCCAATTAAACATTCAAAGATATTTTTACATTGTACATCAAATTATTTCTGATTGTTGGATTTTCCTTCTATCTCCAGCCACAACAACTTGTAATCTTTTTAGATTTTCTTATCATTAGCACATACAAATGAGGCAACTCTACTGTAAAACAGCAGCGTAATCTAATGGGATAGATACCAAGTATGTGTTTTAAGAAAATGAAGGTACTAGCTTCCTCTGTATATATAGATGGTGCACTTGTTTCCTGGTGCTGCTGAAACAAATTACCACAAATTTAATTACTTAAAACATTAATTTATTCTGGCTGTGGAGGTCAGCAGTGAGCTCAAAACTAGTATCACCAGGTTAAAATAAGTTTTGTTTGTTTGCTTGTTTGTTTTTTTAGGCTGCATTCCTTTCTGGAGGCTCTTGAGCAAAATTTGTTCTCATGCCTTTTCTACCTTCTAGAGTTGGCCCACCATGTCCGCCCTTTCATCTTCAAAGCCAGCAATAATTGCTGGAGTTTTCCTCATGATGCCATTCTCAGGTTCTGACTCTTCTAACTATGTCTTCCTAATTCAAGGACTCTAGATTACATTAGGCCCACTGAGTTAATCCATGAAAATATCTTTAAGGTCAGCTAATTATCAACCTTGATTCTGCCTTATTATGATTCTCATAATTCCCTACTCCCATTTAACATGATCACAGGTTCCATTTAATAGTATGTGGGCATTTTGTGGGGGAGGACATTATTCTGCCTACATCAGGCCAGCCTTGAAAGAGAAGAGATAACTATCTATAGGTCTTGATGGCTTCTAGAAAAAAAAATGGGTGTTTTCTCCATTACTCACTTACCTTTTTACAAGGTTCTGAAAATAAGTGTGTTTTCTGGCATAGCTCATTAAGTATTCACCATTAACATTATAATTTGAAAGAAATGATTAAAGTCTTGATCATTGAGTCTTGCCTATGTAGGATTAAAGACAATTATGTTTGAATGAGGGATCTGGATCAGGAAAAGCCAGAGGCATAGGTATTGTTTGAAAAGGTGTAGTTGTAGTGGGCCCTGAAGAAAGCCAGAGCTGCCTGTGGTAAAAGATATAGGCAAGATTGACCTGGAGTCAGGTCTGAGTGAAGACACTTTAGACGATAAACCACATCGTATTGATACATAAATAACTCCTAAGTAGCACAAGGCTGTGCTGAAACCTTCAGACTACAAGGGTCCATTTCAATCCATAGAAATTTTAACAGCTATAAACCAGAGGTCTATTAATGGTAAAGGTGATAGCTTTCACTTGGGCTGCCTACATGTTTCATCTGTTATATTTGTTTATGAGCCAATTATCCTAAAATTCCAGTTTTCCTTGTATTCTTTTGAGTCAACTAAGTGTCATAGGAAAGACACTCAGTTTCTTTTCGGATAGTATTTAGTTCATGAGAAATAGATGCCATACATTTGCCTGAGTTTGATAAGAGTTGAACTCTCATTCAATTATACTCATTGGTTTCATAGGTCCTAAAGCAATATGCTAAGTACAGAGACTATAATTTTGAGTTATCCTTTAACCAATAATGGTTTGGGGGAATAGTGTATATTGCAACATTCAAGAGTTTCTTCTTACTTAGGAATGAGTTGCCAAATTCTAGTCTACCAGCAAACTCTGGAACATTCCTTGTAGTTCCTTACTTTCATGCAGTATCATAATCTAGCCTAGATTAGATTGAACATGTTCACTATTTGAGATTAATCTAAAGAGGACAGAAAATAGAGCATATCCGAGCTCTCCAAGAGAGCAAAAGCCTTTACAACTAAAGGAATACTTCATTTTATTGTATTTTGCTTTATTGCACTTTGTAGATACTGCATCTTTACATGTTAAAGGGTTGTGGCAGCCCTGCGGGAGTAAGTCCAACTGTGTCATGTTATTGGACCATGTGCTCACTTGTGTCTATGTGTCATATTTTGGTAATTTGTGCAACATGTCAGCCTTTTTCATTATCATTATGTCTATTATTGTGATCTGTTATCTTTAATATTACTATCATAATTCTTTGGGGATAAACCATTCCCATATAAAACAGTGAACTTAATAAATGTACATGTTCTGACTTCTCCACCGACCAACCACTCCCCCATCACTCTCCCTTTACTTGGATGTCTCTATTCCCTGGGACACTAAAGTATTGAATTTATGTCAGTTAAGAACCCTACAATGGCCTCTAACCATTCAGGTGAAAGAGTTGCACATCTCTCACTTTAAATCAAGAGCTAAAAATTATTAAGCCTAGAGAGGAAGGCATATTTAAATCCTAGATAGGCCAAAAGCTAGGCCTGCCTCTTGTGCCAAATGGTTAGCCAGGTTGCAAATGCAAAGGAAAAGTTCTTGAAGGAAATTAAAAGTGCTACTCCAGTGAACACACAAATGATAAGAAAGCAAAACAGACTTATTGTTGAGATGGAAAAAGTTTTAGTAGTCTGGATAGAAAATCAAACCAGCCACAACATTGTTTTAAGCCAAAGCTTAATCCAGAGCAAGGACCTAATTCTCATCAGTTCTATGAAGGCCAAGAAAAGTAAGAAAGCAGCAAAAGAAAAGTTTGAAGATAGTAGAGATTGGTTCATGAGGTTAAGGAAAGAAACCATCTCTATAAAAATAAAGTACAAAGTAAAGTAACAAGTGCTAATGTAGAAACTGCAGCAAGTTATCCAGAATATCTAGCTAAGAAAATTGATGGATATGACTACAATAAAGAAGAGATTTTTCAGTGTAGAAGAAACAGCTTTACTTTTTAAAAAAAAAATTAATTCCAATTCATTATACATGATAGTAGAATGCACCTTGATACATAATATGTAAATGGAATATAATTTCTCACTCTTCTGGTTGTACATGATGTAGAATCCCACCAGTTGCATAGTTATATATGTACATAGGGTAATGATGTTTGATTCATTCTGTTCTCCTTCCTACTCTACTGCCATACCCTCTCATTATTTTACTCCCCTTTACCTAAAGTAACTATTCTTCCAAAGCCCACCCTCGCCTTACTGTGATTAGCATCCACATATCAGAGAAAACATTCAACCTTTGCTTTTTTGGAATTGGTTTATTTCATTTAGTGTGATATTTTCCAACTCCATCTATTTACTAACAAATGTCATAATTTCATTCTTCTTTAAAGCTAAGTAATATAATTTGTTTCTTGTTCATTCATCTGTTGAAGGGCCCTAGGTTGGTTCCATGGTTTAGCTATTGTGAATAGAGTTGCTATAAACATTGATGTGGCAGCATCACTGTAATATGCTGATTTTAAGTCATTTGGCTATATTCTGAGGAATAGGATAGCTGTGTCAAATGGTGGTTTCATTCAAAGTTTTCTGAGGAATCTCCATACTGCTTTCCATAATGATTGCACCAGTTAGCATTCCCACCAGCCATGTATGAGTGCACCCTACCCCCACATCCTCGCCAACATTTGTTGTTGTTTGTATTCTCAATAATTGCCATTCTGACTTAGGTGAGATGAAATCTTAGAGTAGTTTTGATATGCATTTCTCTGATTGCCAAAGATGGTGAACAGTTTTTTATATATTTGTTAATCAGTTGTATTTCTTTTGTAAACTGTTAAGTTACTTAGCATTTATTGATTGGGTTATTTGATTTTTTTTTTTTTGGTGTTTTTGAGATCTTTATGTATTCTGGAGATTAGTATTCTATCTGAGGTGAATGTTGTAAAGATTTTCTACCATTCTGTAGGCTCTTTTTTCACATTATTGTTTTCTTTGCTGAGAAGAAGCTTTTTAGTTTGAATCCATCCCATTTATTGATTCTTGATTTTACTTCTTGCACTTTAGGAGTTTTGTTAAGCAAATCAGATTTTAATCTGCCATGGTGAAGATTTGGGCCCACTTTTTGTTATGTTAGGTGTGGGGTCTCTGGTCTAGGGCCTAAGTCTTTGATCTACTGTGAGTTGAGTTTCATACAAAGTGAGAGATAAGGGTTTAATTTTATTTTGTTACGTGTGGATTTCCAATTTTTCTTACACCATTTGTTGAATAGGCTATCTTTTCTCCAGTGAATGTTTTTGATGCCTTTGTCTAGTGTGAGATAACTGTATTTATGTGGGTTTGTCTGTGTGTCTATTCTGTACCATTGGTCTATGTGTCTGTTTTGGTGCTAATACCATGATGTTTTTGTTATTGTGGCTCTGTAGTATAATTTGAGATCTGGTATTATGATGCATCCTTGTTTCATTTTCTTGCTAAGGATTGCTTTGGATATTTTGGGTCTCATTTTTCCAAGTGAATTTCATGATTACTTGGAATGATGACATTCTTCTATGAAGAATGTCATTGAGATTTTAATAGGAATTGCATTAAATCTTTATAACACTTTTGTTAGTATGGCCATTTTGACAATATTAATTCTACCTATTCAGGAGCATGGGAGGTCTTTTCATCTTCTAAAGTCTTCTTCAATTTCTTTCTTTAGTGTTTTGTAACTTTCATTTTCGAGGTCATTCATCTCTTCTGTTAGATTGATTCCTAAGTATTTTATTTTATTTTTTGAGGCTATTGCGAATGGGGTAATTTTCTTAATTTCTCTTTCAGTAGATTCATCACTGATATATAGGAATGCGTTTGATTTATGGGTGTTGATTTTAATCCTGCTACTTTGATGAATTCATTTATGAGTTCTAGGAGTTTTCTGTTGGAATTTTTTTGATCTTTTAAATATAGAATCATGTCATTGGAAAATAATGATAGTTTTGAGTTTTTCCTTTCCTATTCATATCCCTTTAATTTCATTCTCCTGTCTGATTGCTCTGGTTAGTGTTTCAAGGATGATGTTGAATAGAAGTAGTGAAAGGGCATCCTTGTCTTGTTCCAGTTTTTAAAGGTAATCCTTTTGATTTTTCTCCATTTATAATGATGTTGGTTGTGGGTTTAGCATGGATAGCTCTTACAAAAGTGAGATGTGTTCTTACTACCCCTAGTTTTTCTAGTGTTTTGAACATGAAGAGGTGCTGTATTTTGTCAAATGCTTTTTCTGCATCTTTGGAAGTAATACTATGATTCTTATCTTTAAGTTTATTGATGTGATAAATTACGTTTATTGATTTCTGAATGTTGAACCAACCTTGCATCCTGGGATGAACCCCACTTGATCATGGTGCACTATCTTTTTAATATGCTTTTGTATATGATTTGCCATTATTTTATTGATAATTTCTGTGTCTATGTTCATCAGGGATACTGGTCTGAATTTTCTTTGATATCTCTATCTGGTTTTGGTATCAGGGTGATACTAGCCTCATAGAATGAGTTTGGAAGGGTTCTCTCCTTTTCTATTTTATGGAATACTTTGAGGAATATTAGTGTTCTTCTTTGAAGGTCTTGTAGAACTTGGCTGAGAATCTGACTGTCCTTGGCTTTTCTTGATAGGTAGGCTTTTGATGGTGTTTTATATTTTATTGCTTGAAATTGATCTGTTTAAACTGTGTATGTCCTCCTGATTTAGTTTGGGTAGGTCATATATCTAGAAATTTGTCAGTGTCTTCAAGATTTTCTATTTTATTGGAATATAAATTTTCAAAATATTTTCGAATTCTTTTCTGTATTTCAGTCATGTCCATTGTGACTTTTCCTTTTTCATCACGTATTTTAGTAACTAGAGTCTTCTCTTTTTCTCTTTGTTAGTGTGGCCAGGGGTTTATCAATTTTATTTATTTATTCAAAGAACCAGCTTTTTGTTTTGTCATTTTTTGAATTGTTTATTTTGTTTCAATTTCATTGATTTCAACTCTGATTTTAATTATTTCCTGTCTTCTACTGCTTTTGGTGTTCATTTGTTCTTCTTTTTCTAGGGTTTGAGATGTTAGGTCATTTATTTGTTGATTTTTTTTATTCTTTTAATGAAAGAGTTCAATACAATGAAGTTTCCTCTTAGTACTGCCTTCATGGCATCCCAGAGGTTTTGATACATTATATCACTATTCTCATTTACCTCTAAATATTTTTTTCATTTAATACCTTATTTATTCATTATTCAATAGCATATCATTTAGTCTCAAGGTGTTAGAGTAGCTTCTGTTTTTATTCTATCTTTGATTTCTAATTTCATTCCATTATGATCTGATAGGATGCAGGGTATTATCTCTATTTTTTTTGTGTATTTTCTAAGAGTTGCTTTATGGCATAATATATGGTCTATTTTAGAGAAAGATCCACGTGCTGCTGAGAAGAAAGTGTATTCACTCATTGATGGATGAAATATTCTACATATGTCTGTTAAATCTAAATTATTGATCGTATTATTTAGTTCTGTAGTTTCTTTGTTTAGTTTTTGTTTGGAAGATCTATCCAGTAGTGAGAGAGGTGTGTTAAAAGTCACCCAGTATTATTGTGTTGTTGTCAAATAGATTCTTGACATTGAGAAGGGTTTGTTTGATGTACATAGATGCTTCATTGTTTGGGGCATAAATATTTATGATTGTTATGTCTTATTGATGTATTATTCCCTTAAACAGCATGAAATGTCCTCCTTTGTCCCTTCTGATTAGCTTTGGCTTGAAGTCCACTTTATCTGATATGAGGATAGAAACCCTTGCTTATTCTCGCCATCCACGTGAGTGACATGTTTTTTTCCCATCTTTCAGTCTTACTCTTAGAAGAGTATGCCATCTAGGATTTTCATAACCAGAGAGTTTCACAGCCTAGGTTCAAATGATAGGCTTAACCTTTACTAATATCCCTGGTGAGTTTAGGCTGCAGCCAGTGCTTATTGACCACTCCAAAAATGATAGTACCCTTAAGAATTATTCTAAGTCCACCCTGCCTGTGCTCTATAAATGGAACAATAAAGCCTGAGTGACAACACATCTGTTTACTGCTTTATATTTGAAGTATTTAAAACCCACTGTTGAGATCTGATTAGAAAAAGAAATATTCTTTTCAAATTATTACTGCTCATTAACAATGTATCTGATCACCCAAGAGCTCTGATGGAGGTGTATAGTAAAATTACTGTTATTTCATGCCTGCAACTACAACATCCATTCTGTAGCCCATGGATCAGTGACTCATTTGACTTTAAAATCTTATTTAAGTAATGCATTTTTAAGATTATAGCTGACATAGACAGTGATTCCTCTGATGGATCTTGGAAAAGTAAATTGAAAAACTTTCAAAAAGGATTTACCATTCTTGATTTAATTAAGAACATTCCATTATTTATGGGAGGCTACAAATAAAATAAACATTAATAGGGGCTTGAAAGAAGTTAATTTCAATCCTCATAGATGATCTTGAAGGCATTAGGAAGAAATTGGAAGATGTAACTTCAGACGTGGTAGAGAAATAGCAAGAGAATGAGAATTAGAAGTGAAGCCTGAAGATGTGAATGAATTGCTGAAATCTCATGATAAGTCTTTAATGGAATTAAAAATCAAAATTATGTATTGCATTACATGTAACTCTGTATTAAATGTATGCAATATTTTTACTAAATCAAAAATCCCCAATTCTGCTATTTATTAGTGGTGTGATTAAAAAGAGAAAAGCGTAAGGCCTTTTACATACATTATTTCTAACTTGTACAGTAACTCTATCACACAGTAATGCTTATTTTATAGATGAGAAAACGAAGACCCAGGGAGATGAACTACTCTAATCCAAGTTGTGGTAGCAAGTCAAGTGATAGTGTTGAGATGCAAAGAAACATTTTTTTTTAATATGTTAAAATTATGAGCCTAATAATATGTTACAATTGAATAATATTTTAACTTTGACACAAAGGATTTTATCTACAAAGGAGCTATATGAAGCAGTACAGGCCTTTTATCATAACTAATAAGTGTGTAGATTATTTTTTATCTGTAAATACATTATCATGTCCTTTTAAATCCTACCACCACTCCTCCCACTTAGAAATTGATACTTACCAATGCAACTCTTCAGATTAGTGCCTGTCAGCTGTATTTAGCAGGGATCTGTCTTACATCTGTGGATTGCTAGTATGTGTCTTCTTTTGAGTCCATCTCATAGAAGATTCTTGTGTGTTGTTGCTTTGTTTTTCTTTATAAGATTAAGCTCTTTCATTTATACTTCTTTATATATATGGATCTGTACATGTATGTAAGAGTTTCTGAATATCTTCCCATATGTTTCTAATGTTCTAATATTATAAAATATTTACTTTGTAGGTTGTGTATTATGTAAATCATAATTTGCATAGTTCAGTTTTCATCAAGCATCTTACTGCTAAAGAAGCAAAGTATAGGCTGGGATTGTGGCTTAGCGGTAGAGTGCTCACCTAGCATGTGCAAGGCTCTGGGTTCAATCCTCAGCACCACATAAAAATAAGTAAAATAAAGGTATTGTGTCCAACTACAACTAAAAAATAAATATTTTTTAAAAAGAAGCAAAGTATATTGAAAAGCAAGTACTATTAAAATTTTACTTTCAAATAAAATTTATTTTTAGTATATTTCTGACTTTTATTAAGATATGAACAAATCTTTTTAGGGTTATTATCATTTATTAGCATTATCTCAGGACTGAATTTGTTCTTTCTGAAAAGTGGCTATAGGAAGACTGTTAAAACTTTAAGGTTACTTCAGATCTGAAAGGTGATATTTAGATAACTGAATGATGTAAGTTGTTTATTATTGTTGAACTGACAAGAGTACTTCTTCTCAATGAAATAAAAATATTCATTGTTGTTGTATAATATTAAAACTGACTCAGAAAGATAAAATCTGCATAAAAATTAACTTCAGAAATGAAGCTTGGAAGTTCTATTAAGGGACAGTTAATCATTGTGGAGTTAAAGACATATATATGTGAATCTGTGTTGTGTCTCAGTACAAAAGTTTTCTTATGCAAAAAAGAGCATTTTCCATGAGTTATTTGTCAAGTACTTTAATGATAGCTTAAAATTTGAACTATTGTCACCCCTGAACTTTATAAATAAAATCAGCATTGCATCCTTGTAGGTTTTAAAAGACCACTTTATTCTGTATAGCTGTTTTAAATTTGAAACAGTTACATATCTTTTGATAGTTCCAGAGCACCAAAATTAACAAATACCTTTGTTCTTCATACTTACGGAATTTAATAGACTAGATTTAAAGAAAACTTGAAGAAAAGTACATCCAAATCCTAATTAGAATAAATTATACTCCATGTATAATTTTTGGCACAGAGGTTGGCATTTCCGTAGTAAGGGACCCTCATGTTCTTGTATTTTGTTTTCTTTTCATACTTCCTTTGACCTTTATGCCCTTTTAAACAATTGTATTTTGCTAAGAACATTTAACATGAGACCTGTTCTCTTAAAATTTTAATAATAATGTACAATACATTATTGTTGACTGAAAGTACAACATTGTACGGTGAAAATTTAGAGCTTATTTATCTTGCTTAACTGAAACTTTATAGGCATAAAGTAGATTTGTAACACCAAATTTTCCTCTCCCCCAAGCTCCTGGAAATTACCATTCCACTCCTTGTTTCTGTGAATTTGACCTCATATAAGTGTAATAATGGCTGTATTTGACTGGCTTTTTTCACTTTAGCATAATGTTCTCAAGGTTTGTCCACTTGTTGTATATGACAGGTTTTTCTTCTTAAAAGCTCTGTGATATTTTATTAGATGTATATACCACCTTTTCTTTATCTATTCATCTATTGATGGACATATCTGTTATTTCCATATTGGCTAATGTGAATAGTGTTGCAGTGAACATAGTAATGCTGATATCTTTGTGAGATTCTGATTTTAATTCTTTCAAAAATATAAACACTTAGAAGTAGGATATTGTAGTTCTATTTTTAAGATTTTTGAGGAGCCTCTATACTGTTTTCTATAGCAGCTGAACTATTTTGCTTTCCCTTTGAGAATGTGCATAGGTTCCCCTTTCTCCACAACCTTACTAACACTAGTCTTTTTAGTTTTTTGGTAATAGCCATCCCAATACGTATGAGATAAAATCTCATTGTGGTTTTCATTTACATTTTCCTTGATAATTAGTGACATTGATCATCTTTTTAGGTACTTGTCAGTCATTTAATTTTTCTATGGAGAAATGTCTGTTTAGTCCTCAGCTTATTGTTTAATTGGGTTACTCATTTTTCACTGTTGAGTTGTAGGAGTTCCTTGTATATTTTGGAGACTACCTCCTTATCAGGTATATGGTTTGTAAATATTTTCTTCCAATCTGTAGGTTATGCCTTTCACACTCTTGATTATTTCATTTTTTCTACAGAAGCTTTTTAGTTTGAATAGTTCCAGTTACTTGTTTTTATTACCTGTGCTTTTGGTGTCATATTCATTAAATTATTGTTAAGGAGACCCTGATGTTTGAATTATTCAAATTAGCCTCCCCCCATGCTCAGCTACTTGAAATATTTAAAGTTTTAAAGGTTAATTTTATAATGAGGCTTATGGTTTATGAGTATTTTATTTGTTTGATTTTATTTTAGAAAGTTCACCATTGCTTCTTCTATTAGACAAATTTTTAAAGGAAAGTGAGTATAATTTTGACCCATGTACTATAATTCTCCCAACAGAATCCCTGTTGTAGAGACTTTTTAATGCTGTAATTTATGGCTTGCTACTCAAAATGGAGTCCATAGACAAAGGTCATCAACATTATTTAACAAATTATTAGAAGTATACTATCTTGAGTTCCCTTTTCACTATGTAATCAGAATCTGCATTCTCCAAGTTATTTATATGTTCTTCAGTGCTTGATAATTATTACTTTTGTTTCCTGGTGTTACAACTTTTTAGACAAATTTCTTTGTTTGGGATAGTAATTGCTTGCTTTTACTGTATATTACATTTTCGTGTCAGTAAATATTGCCCTTTCTTTGCAAAGTTTGATTTTTTCTTTTTAATGTGTTTGATTCAAAGCAAGAATAGTCTATAGTATAAGGCAATTGTCTTTTAAAGTATTGTTCCTCATTTGAGTTAAAAGCTGTTGTATTGATTGTGGCATTTTAGAGCTAGTTGAATTATTAATTTGGTTTCATTTGATAAATAGAAATATTTTATAAACATGGTGCTCTGTCTTATAAACATGGTGCTCCGTTATAGGTCTGATATCTTTCTCTTAAAGATGTGCTAGTACTAATGAATATTTTATAATCTACTTGCCTGGATATGGATAAGTAACTATAATCTTAAAAACAGGTATTATTTTCACTTGAAAATGCTTACTTTTAAATTTCTCATTTTAAGTAGAGCAAGTCTGCATTTTTCAAATGAGAAATATGATAAAAGTTCCACTTAGATTTTAATTGTGGAATATAATACAGTACATTCTTAAATATTACCTTTTCAAATCTTACATGAAATGGCTATAGTACAGCTCATCCATATACAGGTATCCTTCAATATTTAAACCTGTAAACCAAATGGATTTGAATACACTTTCAGAGATATACATTTCCTCTGTGTATTCTTGCTCCTAACTATTTGCACTCAGTAACCAAGTAGAATTGAGTAGAAAGAGATACTTGTATTATTTTCCACCTTAATTTTTAGCACAATAAATACATATAAAACTAAAATATTTAGTAGTGTTTCCAAGCTTACTTTCTACAAAGTGTTAACTATTTTTTTTCATAGTATGATGTATATAGAAATACTCAACAGAGTGTATCTTGGTTGGGTGGGAACTGGGAATTGAATTCAGGGGCATTTGACCACTGACCCACATCTCCAGCCCTATTTTGTGTTTTATTTAGAAACAGGGTCTCACTGAGTTGCTTAGTGCCTTGTTGCTGAGGCTGGCTTTGAACTCATAATCCTCCTGACTCAGCCTCTTGAGCTGCTGTGATTACAGGCGTTAGTCACCATCCCCCCACCTCTATCTTATTTTTAGAGACTTAAAATACAGATCACAATAACAAAGGCTCCAGTGGATCCTCTGTGATGTAAAATTGATAAATTTTGCTTTATTTAGCATTTCTAGCACAATTATATAAGAATAATTAGGCCATATGCTATAATAATGAGACACACTGTGTTTATGATAGAGCCTCTAAGAGCCTTAACTAGTATGAATTTCAGATTCCTCATTTCTAAACTGAGTTGATAGAATGAAACATGTTAACATACACTGGAATACCTGATAAAGTCATCAGTTTTAACTTCTCAGAGGAAGCATTGTGACAAGGTTACTTCAGAACTTTTAACCCATGATTATTTCTAAAAGCAGGGTTTATTACATCTTTTCTCAATACTTTCCTGATGGTATTAATCACTTGTTCTTCATTCACTCTGCTGCACTACACTGGCCTCTTCACCATTTCTTGAGTACACTAAGCACTTGTTGTTCCTTCTGCCCACAGTGCTCTGTCTTCAGATATCTGCATGAGTCTTTTACCTCATTCACATCTCTACTCAAATGTTACTTCCTTGACATTACTGGGCAACCTTGTCTAAAACAGTGACCTGCCTACCCTCACATACATTCTGCTTTCTTATTTATGTAGTTTAAGTTTTCATAGTACTTACTGCTAACTAATATATGTTTATGTTATTATTTCTCTATACCCACTAGACTGTAAACTCCACAAGAAAAAAAAGGGGGCTTTTTTTTGGTTGTGTTTACTGCTCTATAAACAGGAGTTTGGTAAAAATGAATGATATTTTATTAAGTAGTTTTAAATTAGATTTTTATTTGTGGCTCTCTCAGTTAGGAGTGTGTTTTTTAACATATACATAGTTTTGAACCTATATCAAATTAATTGTGGCAGATATTGTAATTGTGGCAAATACCATTCACTAATTTAACACTTCTTTCTAGCATCATTCTACCTTGCATACCTCTACTGCAGAGGACCTGCCCCGACAAAAGACAAATAAATAAGCCTTAAATATTTTACTAATTTTGTCAGTCTCCCCTTGTAGCGAGGACTGGCTGTATGGCATGATTCAGGTCAATGAGAAATTAGATCTATCTCTGAGGGCCTTTTGGAAAAGGTTTCCCTTGTATGAAAAATGGACAGATGTACTTGGTTCAGGCTTTTCTTCATGTTGTAAACAAGAACACAATGCCTAAAGCTATGCTAGCCATCTTGCAGTATAAGAACTCAGTCTTCCTTCATAGTTGTTTAGGCAGCATATAGTCAGTCATTCCATTTATTGCATTGAAAGCTTATCACACAGCTCAGAGCTTGGCACACAGTAGAAAATTCTTTCCTATTGTAACAACTATTATATTAATTATGCCTTTGAATGTTAAAAAATAAGAACTAGTCATATTCTAGTGTTTTAAACAACCAAAGAAACCTAATTCTAATTAACTTTTCATTTTAATTACCATTTTAAATTTTATTGTTTTTTAAATATTTGTTTGCTTGATTGTTTTGTTCTTATTGATTATGGTGTTTTTAATTCTATGCAATAACAATATTCTTAAAAGCAAAAGCTTTTTTAAAAAATTAGAACATTATAATTATATACAGTAGTTGGGTTCACTTTGACAAAATCATACATGCATGGAATTTGATTTCAGTCCGTCCTTCTATCTTTTAATCTTCCTTATATTTAAAGCGAAAGCTTTTGATTTGTAAGAACTGAGATATTTGACAGAAGAAAAATTGGGGGAATGGAATCCAAAGATAAAGCCCTAAAGAATTTAGATGTGAACTTTATGCCAAAAGCAGTGGAAAAGACCTGTGGTTGATATAGAAACTCATTTTCCTTGTACTTAGAGGACAGATAAGAATAGTCTTGCACTAGAGGAAATAGGTCAATTCCACATCTCTCTTTACCTTGAGATTTGGGAGAAAAAAAGCAAGTCAATGAGTAATGGTGTAGTAGGTCCTTCAAAAAAGGATCCCATATCTTTTTCAGTCTGGGCATTGATATTAAGAATGGGATAGGGTAGAAGAATAATAGAACGTTCAGTGAGAACTGATGAAAGTAGAGCTGTCTCTCTTCTGAAATTGGGATACCCTTCATATCCTGCCTTGGACATCCAGAATTCTATGTTCTGTGGCCTTTAGACGCTAGACTTGTAAAAGCAGTTTTTGGACTTTCAGCCTCACATTGATAGTTATGTCCTCTGCTTCCTTGGTTCTAAGATTTTTGGACTTGAACTGAGCCAGACTACCAGCTACCCTGTTTCTCTAGCTGGCATATGGTCTATTATGGGATTACTCAGCCTCCATAATTGATGGGAGAAAGAAAGAAAATGCAGTAATAGGATGGTTAGATACTAATGAATTTCCCTTCACATCTCTCTATTTCCATCATAGGAAGTAATTTTAAGTATACCAAGAAGAGACAATTTAAACAGAAATTAGAATAATTTCCTTTACTTCATTTCAAAGCAAAAGAAGAGAATATTTTTGAAATTGCTAAAGCAAAGGCTCAAACATTAAGGTACATTAATTACAAAGATTAAGTTTGCTTTAATCATGGACCTTGAGTTCAGTTTCAAAGGGACATATATATTTATGTCACTGACAGTTCAGGGTTCATTATGTATATATATATAACAAAGATCATTAAAAAAAAGAGGTTAGAAGAAAAATGGAGCAAGATGGCAGAGTAGGACTCTCCAGTAATCTCCCTTTCTGCCACAGAAACAACTACCCACACGCAAAAATACCTTCATAAGCGCCAAAGAAATTAAGTGAGCAATCACAGTACCCGGTAGTAGCACAATAAAAAGATTCATTGAAGGTACGAAGGACCATTTTACATTACCTGTATTACTGCATATTTTCAAATAATCTGTCTTCAAGTTCAGATTCTTCCTTCTTTATTAATTCTGCAGTTGATGCTTGCTTTCTGTTATATGTGTGCCCATCTTCCCTTAGCTCCAGGCAGCATAGCATAGAGAAAGAGAACATTTGCTTGTAGGAAACAGAAGAAAGTGAGTACAACATGTTACATTAGATCCCAATACTGGGCCTATCACAGTGATACTAAGAACTAGAAAGACATAAATGGCTCTATTCTGGATTGGTACCTCCAGACCCCACTGGTACAGGTGGGAGCATACAACCATAGATCTGAGACTTGCATGACACACTCAATCTCTAGCCAACACCCTGCCGCCCAGGCCAACTTCATTGGTCTTGACTCTGGACAGCCCTCAGTAATCACAGGCTTCTGTTCTTCTTCAGTACTATGCTGACCACATCTAACAAAGGCTTTTGTTCCACCCTAGTGCTGCACCTACCAGGACTTTCCCAGAAAGAGTTAGTCTGTGAAGACCCGATAAATACCAGCCATTTCAAAGGTGCAGATCACATTTATTTCACACAAATAGGATTTTGTTATCAACCTCAAATAGTCTGTTATATTTGGAAGGTGTCCAGATAGTTATGATATAAGGTTCATGGTAACTTCAAAGCAACAACCTATGGTTGATACATAAAAAATAATAAGGGATCAAAATATTCCACCAGGAATAATGATTAATAAAGGAAGATACCAAGAGAAGAATAATGGGACAAAGGATCTATAAAATTACTAGATGGCATTATTAAGTTTTAATAAATAATTGCCTTATGTAAATGGGTTAAATGAGTTAAATTTTCTAATCAAATACATTAAGTAGAAGAATGGATGAAAAAAAAAGAACCAATTGTTTGTTACAGGAGACTCACTTCACATGTAAAGATAGCACAAGCTGAAAGTAAAAAGATGGAAAAGATATTTCATGAAAAAGGAAACCAAAAGAACATAGGAGTAGCTATACTTATATCAGATATAAAATATACTTTAAGTTAAAAACTAAAAAGAAACATAGAAGGTCATTATATAATGATAAAGGGGCCAATTCAGCAAGAGTATATAATAATTATAAATACATATACAGTCATCATCAGAGCACATAAATATATAAAGTATGAATAGATCTGAATAGAGATGTAGACTATGATTACACGAAGAGCAGAAAACCTCAACACTCCACATTCAGAATGAAAATCAATAAGAAAACATTAGATTTAAACTACACTTTAGACTAAATGGATCTAGCAGATTTATATGGAGCACCCTATCCAATAGCTGCTACATGCATGGTCATCTCAATGAAACATGGAATATTCTCCAAAATAGATCATATGTTAAGCCACAAAACAAATCTGAACAATTTTAAGAATATTGAAATCATATCAAATATCTTTTCTGACTATAGTAATATAAAACTAGTTACGACAGAAGGAATTTTGGAAAACTTACAAACACATAAAAATTAAACAACATGCTCCTGAATAGCCAGTAAGTAGGTCAATGAAGAAATAAAAGGTAAATCAAGATTTTTTTTCAGACAACTAAAAATGGAAACACAGCATACCAACACAGCACAAGCAGTTGCAAAAGGAAAGTTTATAGCAATAGATAGCTACATCAAAGAAGAAGGTCTCAAATAATCTCATATTGTACCTCAAGGAAGAAGAAAAACAAGAACAAAATAAGCCCAAAGTTAATAGAAGAAAGGAAATAAAAGATCAGAATAGAAATAAATGAAACAGAATTTAAAAAACAGAATATATCAACAAAATGAGAGTTGACTTTTGAAACTTTAAACAAATCAACAAACCTTTATCTAGACTAAGAAGAAAAAAAAACCCTCAAAAGCAAAAAAAGGAGATACTAGAACTGATGAAATACAAAGGATTGTGCATGATTGTTATACTTGTATGCTAACACATTGGATTATATAAAAGAAATTGGTGAATTCCTTGATAAATCTATACTACCATATTGAATAATGAAGAAATAGAAAATATAAAGAGACATAATGTATAAAGAGATTAAATCAGTAGTAAGTCTCTTAGCAAAGAAAAGCCTAATGCAATAGTGACACAGCCACATCAATGTTTATAGCAGCACATTTCACAATAGCTAAGCTGTGGAACCAACTTCAGTGCCCCTCAACAGATGAATGGATAAAGAAAATATGTACACAATGGAGTATTACTCAGCTATAAAGAAGAATGACTTTATGGAAATGGAAATGGATGGAACTGCAGACTATCATGCTAAGTGAAATAAGCCAGTCCCCAACAATTCAAGGGTCAATTGTTTTCTCTGATATGTGGAAGCTAATCCAAAATAAGGGGGTGGGGTTTGTGATAAAAAAGGAGTAGACAAAGTGGAATGAAAGGGAGGAAGGAAGGATGGGAAAGGAAAGTCAATGGAATGAATCTGACAACTTTCCTGTGCACATATATAAATATTCCACAGTGAATCTCACCAACATGTATATCCACAAGACACTAATTAAAAAAACAAAACCCTTTAAGTAAATAGCAGAAAGACCAGTAGACTAGAGGGAAGGGAATGGAGTGGGATAAAGGGAGGGTAAGGGGGAATACTGGACTCTAAATTAGAACAAATTACATTCCATGCTTTTATAATTATGACATAATATATTCTGTTGTTGTGTATAACTAAAAATAACCAGCAAAAATATTTTTTAAAGCCTAAAATTTGGTGGTTCTGCTGCTGAAATCTACCATACATTTAAAGTAAACTAACACCAATTCTTCTCAGAACCTTCAAAAAAAATTAAAGAAGAGGGAATACATCCAAATTCATTTTATGAGGCCAGCTAATATCAAAGCCAGAAAAAGAAAGAAAAAAATACAGTTTAATATCCCTGATAAACTTAGATGCAAAAATCCTCAACAAAATACTATCAACCCAAGTCCAACAACACATGTAAAAGATTATTTACCATGATGAAGTGGAGTTTATCTCAAAAAATTTAGTTACTATTCAACACATACAAAACAGTAAATATAGTAACCGAATGATGAAGAAAAATCAAATAATCGTTTCAATAGGGCAGAGAAAGCACTTGATAAAATTCAACATCATTTTTATTACAAAAACTCTCAACAAATTAGGTATGGGAGAAAGGTACCTCGGCCCACAGTTGACATCATGCTGAACATGGAAAGGTATAAAACTTTTCCTCTAACCAGAACAAGACAAAGATACTCACTATCATCACTCCTATTCAGTAGTACTAGTTGTTCTAGCCTCAGAAGTTAGGCAAAATAAAGAAATTAAATAAATAATTCTGTTGAAATGCAGAAATTAACTTTTCCCTGTGTGAATGCAATATCTAATGTATAAAAAATCCTAAATACTCCATAAACAAAATGAAAAAAAAAACCATGCAACTAATGAATGGATTCAGTTAAGTTAAAGGACACAAATCAACAAATAAAAATCAGTAGTATTTCTACACACTAATAGCAAACCACCACCATCACTCCAAAAATAAATAAATAAATAAAACAGTCTTATTTTCAGTAGCTACAATCTACAAAATAAAATACTTAGGAATAAATTTAAGCAAGGAGGGAGAGAGAGCTCTACACTGAAAATTATAAAACATGAAAGAATTGATGAAAGAAATTGAAGGAGATACAAATACATGCAAAGTTATCTCCTGTTCATGGATTAGAAGAATTAGGATTGTTGAAATTTCTGTATTGCCCAAAGTTATCTACAAATTCAGTGCAATTTCTCTCAAAGTTCCAGTGATATTTTTTCATGGAAATAGGTAAAATATGGAACCACAGAAGACTCCAAATAACTAAAGCAATTGTGAGCAAAAAGAACAAAGCTAGAGGCTTGATATTGCCTAACTTTAAATATCCTATAAGCTGGTAGCAAAAATAGATTACTACAGCCACTAAAACAGACACATAAAATAATATGACAAAATAGCCTAGAAATCTACGCATTTGTAACTAATTGGTTTTCAGCAGAGGTACCAAGAACACACAATGAAGAAAGGATAGTTTTTACATAAATAGTGTTGGGGAAACTGGATATCCATATGCTGAAGAATGAAATTAAGACTTTTACATCACATCCTATACTAAAATAAACTAAAAATGAATTGAAGACCTAAATGTAGAAATTGAAAGTATGAAAATGTGAAAGAAAATATGGGGGAAGCACAAAAAACACTGTATGACTTTTTGAATCTAGTCATCCTAAAATGCATACAACAAAAATAAAAGCAAACAGAATTACATTAAAGTAAGGAAGTTTCTGTACCACAAAGGAAACAGTTCATAGACTGAAGAGACATTCTGTGTAGTGGGAGGAAATATTTGCAGACTATACATCTGATAAGGAGTTCATATCCAAAATATGTAAGGAACTTTCACAACTCAATAGTAAATTACAAGTAACCCAGCTTAAAAATGGGCAAAATAAATATTTCTCTAAAAAATTCTCAAAAGAATATACATAAATGGCTAACAGGTACATGAAAAAATGTTCAATATTACTATCAGGGAAATACAAATTAAGCCACAGTAATATAGAATGGCTGTTGGTGAGGATGTGGAGGAAAGGGAACCCTTAGGTACTGCTGGTGGGAATTATTTAACACAGCCATTAGATAGTGTTGAGGTTCTTTGAAAAAATAAAAATAGAATTACAAAAGGATCCAGCAATCTCCCTACTGAGTATATATCCAAGGGAAATGAAATAAAAATGTCAAAAGAGACATCTGTAGTTCCATGTTTATTGTAGCACTATTCACAATCATCAAGATACTTGGAAATCAACCTAAATGTTCACCAGTAGATGAACAGATAAAGAAAACATGGTGCATATACACAGTGGAATACTATTTTGCCATAAAAAGGAAATCCTAATATTTGCAACCATGTGGATGAGACTGGAGGTTATTAGGTTAAGTGAAATAAACCAGAAAGAGAAAGGCAAATATTGCATGATTTCAGTCATGTGTAATCTAAAAAAGTTGATCTTATAGAGAATAGAATCGTTATTTAAAGCTGGGTTGTTTAGGGGACAGATATAGAGTATATATCAAGGGATACAGAATTTAGGAGAATTAAGTTTAAGAGCTCTATTGTGCTGTGTTGTGACTATAGTTAATAATATGCTATATTCTTTAAAAATGTTGAGTCATAAAGAATTCTTACCACAAAAATAATAACTGTGTGAGTCGGTACAATTATTAGTTAGCTAGATTCAGTCATTGATATATATAT
>NW_025999990.1:4765537-4810070 GCF_001458135.2 Marmota marmota marmota | reverse complement strand
ATATATATATATATATATATATATATATATATATATATATATATATATATATATATATATTTTAAAACATAATGCACAGTAAATATATAGACTTTTTCAATTAAAAATAAAATACTGAACACTATCGAGTTAGGTATCAAAATGAATGGGCCTGAGGACAGCTGCCCACAGGTGATTAGTCCTGATGATGGAAAACTCGAAGGTTTTCTGTGCCTCAAGGGTGACAAGGACATATCTGATAAGAGGATGATGGTTCTAAAGGGGCTTCATAATATACTTAGTTGATGGGCATGGTCGCCAGAGACCTTATGAGTACACAGGCTTTGTTTAGCAGTAGATTCTGGGGTATATTACTGAGAACAATGAAGGGCAAGTTAGTTCTCAGCAGAGCCAGTACTGACAGAAGTCATGTAAGAACCACCCAGTCCTCCTCAATTATCTCATGCACACACCCCTCAGATAACCTTATTCATCAAAGTTCTGTACCTCCCCAAGTCCTCTGAGGAATCAATGATGGAAGAAGGAAAAGGTTGATATTCAAAGAGTCTGACTACCACAAAAAAAAAATGAGCTTTAAACTGGAAGAGAATGTCTTACCTTGAAGATTGCCCTTTAGTCTACAGAGAGGAAAAGAGAGCAAGTTAGATTCACTTGTTGAAAAATCATTAAATTTTTCAACATCCAAGTTTGGTAACTTTGAAATTCATACTTGCTAGATTATAAACCCTTATGAAATTATAACTATTCTATAAGTTCTTCCTTAATGCCCATGACATATCATGGTGTTTGTATCTTCTGTAGAATATTTTATGAGAAATATGTGAACTCAGCTTTTTATTTCTATTAATTTTTCACATCATTTATATCCATTTTGTCATTTAACCATCAAAAATGATGTAGAGTTCTCTGTAAACTAGTAGAATTCTAATACTCTTTTTCTTCAAAGACCAAAAATTAATTAATTAATTTAACACTTGACATTATCACAGCTCTCTCTTCTAGTTTAGAAGAAATGTTAAGATTAAAATGAGATTCCATAAGTTTTAATATTGTATTGCCTAAATATTATTGAGGTAATTTTTTAGATTATAAAAATAATATTTAATTGGAGACTCTAGATCTACATTTTTGTGCCTTATTTATTCCATGAACCTGGGAAAGACATGAGGTGCTAGGTGTTTTATGCACAGGTAAAAACTGAAGATCTATAAGAGCTTAGGGTAGATAATGAAATTAGTACTAGAATAGCTTTCACATTTCTCTCAAGTCTTTATCCTGGAAGTGCTTTTAATAAGTGGATTTCCCATATAACTTCCCTGTTCATCAAGCATAAAAGTAGGGGGAAATCCTGCATTAAAATAATATTGATATATTATTTTTTTAAACAAACCTGATATGTCAGAATCTGAATTTATATTATGGCTGAAATAAAGACAAATTCTATTTCTAAATAGTTGCCATAGGCATTCTTGAAATAGCAAATTTCTATAATCTGACAAAAATATGCATTTTTATGTCAACCAAATATAGTTAGTTATAGCTTCAAAAATGATGTCCTGAATTCATTTATTTTTCTTGATCTTCTACTGTTAGTCAAGTCACCATTGTCACTTGCATATACCACTGTACTATCCCAGTTTATTTTCTTATTATTGTTCTTGCCCTATCACATTCTGCTCTGCACTTCAAATCCCATAGTAATCAGGGTAGTTTGAAAGCAATAAATTAGATCTTTTTATCCTCTCTTTCTAAATATCACTGGGACACAATCCCAGGGAGGTCCTTAAACGTGAGCTAGACCTCACCTCAGGCTCTGAGGGTCCTTGACATCTTCACAGAAAGGAATTTAAGAGTCAAAGTGAGGCATAGATTAAATTTATTGAGAGAAAGAAGCACATACTCAGAGTGTGGGTGTATTTATTCATGTAAAATTTATCATAAAGGGACATGATCTAAACTTTTCTTTCTGCTTTGTGTTGAGGTTATTTTCTGACATGTTGACCATTACTGGGACAGGATTGGTTTTCTTTTCTTCTTTGCTTTTGATGAATTCTGCTTTGTGAATTTAAACACTATTACTTTGGTGTACCTGTGGATAAGGTCTAACAATTGATTTAATAGTGGTGTTTATGATCAAGGCATGTGAAAGCAATTTTTAACTCTGGGCTTTAAATCTTGGCCACTCATGTGTTGTTCCACTTGGCTTCTTTCAATCCATCCTTCTGCCTTCTATCCTACCTCAAATATATCCTATGACTTTGTGTTGCCATGTAAGGTATATGGCACAGGATAAAAAATAAATTCCTTAGTAAGTTCCTAGGCTGTAATGATCTGCCCAGTAACCTTGGCTATCTCTTTGACCATTTTGTGCCATTCTTCACTAGCTTATTTAATGTTGACTATTCTGTTCCTCTTGCTATTTCCTAGTTATATTCAAACATAATTCTACCTGTAAGCCTTGTCCTGCTCCTCCCCTAATCTCTGCATAGCTGACTTTATTGATTTTAATCAAATGCTATCTTCTGAGACTTTTTTATTACTCCTTAGCTTTTACATATCCCTACTTATTTTATTTTCTACATAGTGCTTATCTTGAAATTATCCTAATGTTTTCATTTGTTTAGTTTTTATCTCTCACTTCCATTAGAAGGTAAGACCCATGGGAGTTATTCCTGTAACTCTAGTATTTAGAACTATGCCTGGCCCATTAAAATGCCTGATTTAATATATAGTAGTTGATTTAGTGAGTTATATGAACAGAAAGAAAAATTTTTGTAAATTACTACTTATAAATTAAATCATTCCAAAAACAGTAAGCAAAAACAAATGTTCATCTTTTTAAAGTTCACCTTTTTAAATCTAAGTGTGCTATAATTTAATTGTAACATAGTAATATAAGAGGTTAAGCAGTTTAGCATAGCAACTGAGAATCTGACTCTGGAATCAAACCAATTTTGTTGAGTTCTGGCTCTTCCAGTTACTGGTTGTCAGTTACTTCAGTGCTCCAGGTATCTATGTCTTGATCTGTAAATTAGAGATAATAGTATCCTCCACTAGGTTTATTTAGGAATTAAATGAAATTATGCATTTTCATTTTAGGATACTTTCTTATATATAGCAAGCATTTGATAAATATTGGCTATTATTGTCAAAGTTAAAATTATTTTTTATATTGAATTTACGCTTAATACTAGATGTAATCGCTCTATTCCCAGAACCTTACATAGTCTTAATGATTATACTAATATTATCCTAAGTGGTAAAATTGGACTATGGATATTCTGAGCTTGAAAAACTAGGCCCAAACTCTACCACTTAATTGTGTATATTTTAAAATATTGTTCAGTTATATAAAAGGTTGAAAAATCAAGATTAAGAAGGCAAGTTGTTTTTAAGTTTAAAGAGAACTAGTACCATAGAGAGCCAAACTTTTTGAGTTCACCTATTTTCAAGGAAGTTACTATTTAAGAAGAGATATTGGAATGAAAATAAGTAAGTCCTGATGACAAGATGAAGATGAAAAAGTGGAAGTGGTGTCTCATCTAATAATACCTTCTCCTCAGAGACTGGCAGAAGCATATTGGTGCCCTGTTTCTGGTAACATATGGATCTTCATACAAGAATTCTTAACAATTTACTTAACTGCCAAGATGTATTTTATGCCTTGGGGAAATCAGAAAACCACTGGCATTTTGCAATATGCTTTTTATAATGTGTTATGTTAAAAAGGCATTTAGGAGAGCTGAACTAGAGAAAAATGAATTTATAAATGCATTTATTAAATAAAAATCAAGTTTTGTAATGACAGTCATAAAGCTAGGTATTGTAAAAGTACAGGGACATTATCTTAAGATTATCAATTCTTTTTATGTAATCTTTTCATTTGGATATTGTATAGTAAATTGGACTTATTGTAGAATATGCCAAGCTTAAAGCAACTCGCATAAAACAAAGCACCTAAGAAAATACAAAGAACAGGACTGGGGGGTATATCTCAGTACTTAGCATTTGCTAGGCCCTGGGCCCCGCTGCTCCCCACCGTGTGCAGATAGGTATATAGGTAGGCAGATAGATATGTATGTATACATAAATATATATATGTGTACACATGCATATATAAATACATACATATGTATATGAATAGAGTGAGAGAAAATAACAATAAATAAAATTTTAATTGGCGTGTTTTTCTCTAGCCATTAATAATTAATATAACTTCCCAAATTCAAAAGTTCATAAAGGGCCTTATAAAAGTCATTTGATCAACATATATGAGCCATTTTAAGTTATCTCTGATTTCTTAATCTTTAGGAAAGGAGAATCCACACTCTCAAAAGTTAGCTCCAATTATACCTTTCTACATTTTTCCTATGAATAAGTCATGTTCTCTGTATTTCTAGAGAAAGATCACAATTGTTTTAAACTAAATTTTTTGAAAATATCTTTCAAATATTAATCAGCTGTAAGGTGAATTATGGATATTTATTTTTTAAATATTCTTAAACCTTATTCATCTAAAAAGCAAAAGAGTTGACATTGAGTAAGTCTTCAAAACTCTTAGCATATTTTATGTAATTCAACATTTTCTGAACACTTACTATGTATAAGATACTCTTGTTATGGTTTAGATATGTCCCCATGTCCCCTGATATGGATTAATTGTATGGTTACCTATAGGCAGGTAGGACATGGCTGTAGGAAGTAGGTCACCTGGGGTGTGCTTTGGGGATTTATATTTTGTCCCTGGTGAATGGAGCTCTCTCTTCTTCCTAGTTTTGATATCCTGAGCTACCTTCCTCCATGACACCCTTCTGCTATGATGTTCTGTATCACCTTGGGCCCAGAGCTGCCATGAATCAAACCTCTGAAACCTCTAAGATGTTTCTTCTTCAAATTGTTCTTGTCAGGTATATTTATCAAAGTAATATAAAAGCTGACTAAAACAACTCTGAACAAGGGTTGGGGAAAATAAGAAAATAATGCTTGGGAGCTCACAGTCTATTAGTTGAGATGCAAGTAAAGGCAGTAATGATATCACAATTTGGCCTTGGAGAAAAAGTAGGGATAGAAGGAACATGCCTAAGTATTGTAGAAGCTATATAGGACATACTCAAGGCCAATATTATTCTAAACAAAGAAATTTGAAAGCATTTCCTCTAAAGACAGGGACAAGACAGGGATGCCCTCTTTCACCACTTCTATTTAACATAGTACTGGAAACTCTAGCCAGAACAATTAGGCAAAAGGAAGAAATTAAAGGGATATGAATAGGAAAAGAACTCAAAATATCTGTTTGCTGGCAATGTGATCCTATATTTAGAAGACCCAAAAAACTCCATCAGAAATCTTCTAGAACTTATAAATGAATTCAGCAAAGTAGCAGGATACAAAACTAACACCAAGAAATGAATTATATTCCTATACTCCAGTGACTAATCTAATGAAAGAGAAATTAGAAAAAACATTCTGTTCACAATAGCCTCAAAAAAATAAAATACTTGGGAATCAATCTAGCAAAAGAGGTGAAGGAACTCTACAATGAAAACTACAGAACACTGAAGAAAGAAGTAGAGGAAGACCTTAGAAGATGGAAAGATCTCCCATGTTCTTGGATAGGCAGAATTAATGTTGTCAAAATGGCCATACTGGGCTGGAGTGTGGCTTAGTGGTAGAGCACTTGCCTCGTTTGTGTGAGGCCCTGGGTTTGATCTCAGAACCACATTAAAAATAATAATAATAATAATAATAATAATAAAAACAAACAAATAAAATAAAATAAAGGCATTGTGTCTATCTACAACTAAAAAATATTTTTTTAAAAAAAATATAT
Organism: Marmota marmota marmota; assembly: GCF_001458135.2. Lineage (NCBI taxonomy): Eukaryota > Metazoa > Chordata > Mammalia > Rodentia > Sciuridae > Marmota > Marmota marmota. The sequence goes on along the minus strand of NW_025999990.1, from coordinate 4,804,240 downwards.
CTTACTACCAAAAGTGCTATACATATTTAATGCAATTCCTATTAAAATTCCAATGACATTAGAATTTTTAGAAATAGAAAAGGTGGTCATGAAATTCATTTGGAAAAATAAGAGGCCCAGAATAGACAAAGTAATACTCAGGGAGAAAAGTGAAGCAAAGAAGCATCACAATACCAGACCTTAACTTATACTACAGAGCTATAATAACAAAAATGGCATGGTATTGACACCAAAAAAGATACGAAGACCAGTGGTACAGAATAGAAGACATAGTGACAAACCCACATAAATATAGTCATCTCATAACTAGACAAAGGTGCCAAAAACAGACATTGGAGAAAAGATAGCCTGTTCAACAAATGGTGCTGGGAAAACTGGATATCCACATGTAACAAAATGAAATTAAACACCTATCTCTCACCCTGCACAAAACTGAACTCAAAGTGAATCAAGTGAATCAAGGACTTAGGCATTAGACCAGAGAACCTATGCCTACTAGAAGAAAAAGTAGGCCCAAATCTATATCATTTCAGCTTAGGAACTGACTTCCTCAACAAGACTCCTAAAGCTCAAGAAGTGAAATAAGAATAAATAAATGGGATAGTATCAAACTAAAAATCTTCTGCAAAGCAAAGGAAACAATAAATAATATGAAAAGAGAGTCTACAAAATGGGAAAAAATCTTTGCCACCTGCACCTAGATAGAGCATTCATCTCCAGAATATAAAAGCACTCAAAAAACTTAACACCAAAAAAAAAACCAACCAAATAACCTAATTAATAAGTGGGCTAATGAACTGAGCAGGTACTTCTCAAAGGAAGAAATACAAATGGTCAACAAATATATGAAAAAGTGTTCAATATCTCTAGCAATTAGAGAAATGCAGATTAAAACTACACTGAGATTTCAGATCACTCCATTCAGAATGGTAAGTATGAAGAATGCAAGTTACAACAAATGTTGGTGAGGATATGGGGGAAAAGTACTCTTGTACATAGCTGGTGGGGCTGTAAATTAGTACAAACACTCGGGAAAGCAGTATTAAGATTCATCAAAAACTAGGAATGGAACCACCATTTGACCCAACTGTTCCACTCTTTGGTTTATATCCAAAAAATATAAAATCTGCATACTACAGTGACACAGCCACATCAATGTTTATAGCAACTCAATTCACAATACCTAAGCTATGGTACCAACCTAGGTGCCTTTCAGCAGATGAATTGATAAATAAATGTGGTATGTATACACAATGCAATTTTTCTCAGACATAAAGAATGACTTTATGGTATTTCTAAATAAGATGAACCTAGAGCTTGTCATGCTAAGTGAAATAAGTCAGCCCCCCAAAAAACAAAGGTCTAGTGTTTTTTCTGATATTTAGAAGCTAACTCACAATAAGGGGGTGAGAGGGGAAGAATAGAAATTCAGTCAATAAGAAAAAGGGGAATGAAGGGAGGGAAGCAGGGACAGGAAAAGGAAAAGCTGTGGAGCGAATCTGAAATAATTTTCCTGTGTACTTATGTGAATATACGATAGTGAATCCCACCATCATCTACATCCATAAGAATGCAGTCCTGACTGGAATAAGATATATTCAGTGCTTCTGTAATTATGCAAAATGAATACCACTGTCATGTACAATTAAAAAGAAAAACAGTTTGGCCAGTGGCATAAAAGAAGGATATTGGAGGAATAGTAAATTCTATAGGAGAAAGAAAGTCAGAAGGAATTTTTCTCATGGGAATCCTAGCATGAAATCTTTTGGGGCAGTCAGGAGTTGACTAAGCAGGTGGAGCAGAGAAGAGAAATCAGATCGCTCCAGCAAGAGTACCTTCTTGTGAAGAGGATAATAAAGTGTAGTAAGGCAACCCAGGATGAAAATAACTGACCTATGCCAAAGGGACTTAAAATGAAAACAAGTGTTCTATGCTAAAAGGACGTAAGGACTGAGTCCTGAAGATAAATGGAAAGGCCCCATCTAAGGATGCTGAAAATAAAGAAATCTGATTCTTGGGAATTATGCTGATCCCATAAGTGTATTAGAAAACAAGTCAGATGTACCTCTTTAAATTCATAAGGGGTTAGGCAAAATCCGTATAGGGAAGTCTTTTGTGGTGGATGCAGATGTTGATCAGGAAAGAAGCATGTAAAAGATCTCAGAAGCAACCATGATGGAGATTTGGGGTTAGGGAGGAGGTGGAGTTCCTAGTAGATTGGTGAATTGCCTGGAGAAGGCAAATGCCTATATTACCATAAGTGACCTGAAAGCAGAATGGAGAGATAGGGGCAACAATACAAAAGTCAAAAAGAATTACCACCCTTCATGGATAATATCTACCAGAGGAAATCCTGAAGTTTACTTGGGATTAATTTTTGTTTTGTTGTCGTTTTTTGTTTGTTTGTTTGTTTTACTGGGGATTGAACTCAGGATCATTCAACCATGGAGCAACATCCCTAGCCCTATTTTGTATATTATTTAGAGACAGGGTCTCACTGAGTTTCTTAGCACCTCGCTTTTTGCTGAGACTGGCTTTGAACTCGAGATCCTCCTGTCAGAGCCTCCTGAGCCATTAGGATTACAGGCATGTACCACCGTACCCAGTTTACTTGGGATTAATTGAGATTTAAAAATAGGCAGATCTTACCCAGGAAAAAGGCATATGAATGAGGTAGGGTAAGAGAATTCTCTGAAATGAGCATTCACCAAAGGAGAGCAAGTAAATTTGTCAGTGAGGAAAAGGAAAGGGGAGTGAGGTGAAGAAATCTTGACAGTCATAAGCCCAAAAGGGCTCAACCAAAGAGTGGGAACCTCTCATTTTAACTTATTATTTATTTGAGTCATGGCAGCAAGATGATCATACCAAAAAATAAGATTTTACCTTAGGTAAAACACCACTGAATTGTGTCGTGTTCTTGGTTTTTGTGGTTCTTGCACAGGAGAATTTCAACCAAAAGAAGAAGGGAGAAAAGACACTCTGGAGGGAAAGAGCAGGCCCTCTTAGAGGGAGAGTGACAACTCTTTTCTTCATGGCTCAGCTTTTATTGAAGTCGGAGGAAGATTGTTAGAAAGTCCTATCCAAGTATCACCTCTGAGCTCTGGATTGACAGACTACATTACTTAACAACCTAAGGGCAATTGTTGATCATCTTGGCAGTTAGTGACAGGCCTTAATTGGGACTTGTTTTACAGAATTTATGGTAGGTGGGCTGTGGTCTTAATCATCCAGCTTTCCTAGGTCTGGGAATCCTGACCTGTGTTGTTTGTGTGGCGTCTTGCTTAAGATATTTTAGCAATTAGGTCTTTTAAGCAAACCTATACTTGCCCTTTGATTCTTAACCCCTGAATTTATCAATCTTCCTCTTGTTGTCAGAGGAATAGTTTATAGGACTGAGGCAAGGATTCTGAAATAGTTATTTTGTCAGACCTTGTGATCTGACCTGGTCATTGAGGCGGGGATGTTTATTAACTAATTTGTTCTGTACTAAGAATTACTCAGCTTAAAAGAAGAGTAAAATTATGGAATTTTCCAGTAAGTGGTTGGAGTTGGAGAATAACATGCTAAGCTAAATAAGCCAGTCCCACAAAACCAAAGGCCAGATGTTTTCTCTAACATGAAGATGCTAATTCACATTAAGGCGGGAGGGAGGGGAGGGGGGCAGGCGGCGCACTAGGGAAGAATAGTGTTACCTTAGATTAGATAGAGAGAAGTGATGGGAAGGGATAGGAAAGTGATGTGAGGATAGGAAAGATAGTAGAATAAAACAGACATTATTACTGTATGTATATATGTGATTGCATGACCAATATGATTCTGCAAAATGTACACTCAGATAAATGAGAAATTATATCCCATCTATGTATGATGTATCAAAGTGCATAAATGCATTCTACTGCCATGTATAACTAATTAAAACTAATAAAAAAATTAGAAAAGAATTTTCTTAAACTCCTGATGCATAGCTCATGTCTAACTGCCACCTAACATTAGCGTTTGGGAGGCTGAGGTGGTCAGTTCACTTGAACCAAGAAGTCCTCAAAGAATAACCAGTTCATCATTTTCGTTCATTGTTGACACTGTTTTGTCTTACAGACTTACCTGTTTCCCTTTGTTGATGACTACTTCTGGAGAATTAGTTCAGTATATTTGTACAGAGCAAAGGCTTTGGAATCAGATCAATTTAGGATTGAATCCTGGTTCCACAAATAACTGGCTATATGACTAGGTCAGATTTTTGAAACATCACATCTCCCTTCAGTTTCATCATATGTAAAATGTGATGATAGTACCTGTTAAAAGGCTGCTGTGTCAGATATACATTTCAATTCTTTTAGCATGATGCTTTCCATGTAGCAAGCATTATTGTTTGTATCATTGTATATGTCTTCCCTTACGATCAAATTATTTATATTGGCTTAGTTTCCTTTCTATTACTGTATTATAGGTTGAATTTAATTCAGTAGTCATGCTCGTTCTGAATGCATACTGAATGCAAACAAGTGTTCTAAAGTTCCAAATAGGAAAGAACACAAACTAGATATATTTAATTGATGTCATACAGATTTACTTAGGCACATATAGAAATAGCACATTTAAGTTTTGACTTCCCATTTGTTCTAAGATTAGAAATCATTTCATTGATCTGTCAGCATACCATACTTCTGACCACAAGAATTCCCTTTGGCTGAAGTGACTTCATTTGTTAATTGTATTCTTTTACAAACCTCTAATACCAGTATTTTTTTGTTAATTCAGTTTTATAATATTTTTAATATATTCTGTGAGATTATAGGATGTTTTACCTTTCCTCTAAAAATATGCCTCATGATCAGACACAACAAACTCATTGACTTCCCTGTCCTTTCAGTCCTGTTTCTGAAAATATTATGATCTGATTGAATGTTGAAAATATATGGTATGAGTAACAATTTCTTTTTAAGCTCTTATAGATGAATACTATGTAGAAATAAACAAAGACCACCTAAATTAGAACAAGCAAAGTTTATTTATTCTGAATTTGCTGTGGCTAGGAAGTTAGTCACCATCACTAGTGTTTGGCAGACTCTTAAAGTAAGCAGATATATGGGAATTCATTACAGTGGAAAAAATGGGAAGACTGCAGGTATATCTTGATTGAAATCTGTTGCTAAGGGGAAGCTCTAGGAGGGCTAAGTACAAACATAGCATCCTGTGTGATTGATTACAAGGGTACATATTTGGCTGTCATAGGTTGGTCCTAAGTTGGAAGTGGGGCCACAAGATAGAAAACTGGTTTTAGTCAAGTCATGGCCATTTGGGGGGAAATTATTACAGGAATTATTGTTTGACTTCCTAGACTGGTTGCTGCAGGATCAGAGTTCTATTTTTATATATAGTCTGGCCATTTTCTACTTATACATTTGACTTCAGTTATTATTCTCTTCCAGTTATGAAAGTACTACAGACTTATTCCATAGCAACATAACTAAGGAAAATATCATCTTGAGTTATGAATTATGTTAATAATTTTATACTAGAAGTTGTACTTTTAAATATATTTTAAAATCAATTAATATAATAAAATATAAATTAGCAAAATGTGTATTCCAGTATTAATAATGAAGAAGATACTTCCATTTTTCCTATTTTATAGATGAGAGAATCCAAACAGTTAAGTCATTTATTCCAGGTTGTTCAGCCAGTGATGATGGAAAAAAATTTGAACCCAGGAATCTTGGCTCTGGAACCTAAACTAAAGTGAAAGAAAGCTAAAATGAAAGTAGAATTAGAGTTGTTACATAAGGTATCATCTGTAGTTAAAGCAACTTGAGAATCTTTTTTTTCCCCTTGTCCTGGGGATGGAGCCCAGGACCTTTCACATGCTAGGCAAACTCTCTAGCGGTGTCCCCAGTCCAACTTGAGATCCTGCGAACAAGAAAACAAAGCTATATTTTCTTATTGACCTTGACCAATATTATCCCAATTTCCAAGAACTTTAAAGAATTTGATTTGCCATTTTGTCATTATACCTACAAAATGATTTTCTATGTTTAGATTACCTTTGGCATCTTTTACATTTGAAGTAGTATTACTCTATTATTTTCCTTACTAAGTGGTAACTTACTAAAGGAATATAAATTATTTTAATCAAATAAGTAAGAAAAGAAAAGGGGGAAATAATACATGTATCTCAAACACTAAATATGAAGTTGTTGAATTATTCACTGTTTAAAATCATCTTCTTCCCTTTGTTACATATATTAATGAGTAAAAGCAGTTCAGGGAAACCAGGCGAATGACAGTACCATCAATTAATAAGTGTCAGCTATGTGCAGGGTGCTGTGCTAGATGCTTTAAATATACCCATGTACCTGTACATTGTTCTGCTCACGTTTCATAATTGAACAGCCAGAATTAGCACCTCTCCCTCACCCTTTGAAACCTGTTAAGGGGTTGTAGAAATTTATCATTGCCATTACTTTGTCACAAAGTCCAAACAACCAATAAACATGAATTCAAAATATATTGTTTACTAGAAACATGTCTTTAAATCATGAACAAAGCCTCAGTTAATTGTTTCATATTGCTAAGTAGGAAAATATAGTGGCAGTATTAATTTTCAGAAACAGTGGCATTGAATGAGAAACATGCACTCATTTAAGAGACCTTTCCATGATTTGTAGAGGATTTTTATTTATTTTCTAGCTCTCATATAGAAAGTTTACTTTAGCCTTGATTTATTTTGAGAAATTGCCAGGTTGCTCACAACTAAAACACTCGGGGGTCACTCCAGGGGAACTGGGCTAACTGGGCTGCGTGAAATAACCATACAAGGGACAGAAATACCTTTTTCTTTGGGGGTGTTGTGACAGCTCCTCTGATCTTAAGGGTCTGCATAAAGAGAGAGAGAGAGAGAGAGAGAGAGAGAGAGAGAACACAGACTCCTTATATTGAGGAGAAGCTATTCAAATGAGGCAAGGGGTCAGGTTTCAGGGGGCTGAGTCTAGCTTTATGATGTCTGCTGTCAGCAGGTTGACTGACATCTAGGAAGGTCATACTCAAGGGCACAGTAAGAGAAGGGGACATACAAAAGGTGTTTCCATGGAACATTCTATCCCAAACAGGGCAAGGGGTAATATTACAAAGAAACAGGTGAGCATAGCTCCACCCATGGGGATGTAGAAAGGCACGCCCATGCATGAAAACACAGTTACTCAAATCCTAGAAAAGCGGTGCAGTTTAGCAGCATGGCTGCGGCCAGGCACCTCATCACTTATCAGGGGAGTTAACTCAGTCACATGTGAGGTTGGTTTCCCACAAGAAATAAAGCCCTTAAAAGGAGTCCTCCAACATTTTTATGAACAGCAAATACTTTTTATTTTCTCTCTGTTACTCTCTAGGTTCTCCAAAGGTATGTTTATGGTATATGAGCAAAGTGTCTCTGGCCAACAATAACAACAACAAAAACAGCAAAATATGTGCCTCTAGAGAGTCAGCTAGTTCAGATATCCTAGGAGTCCCAAGAAAATGTGAAACTGGGAGGAAGATAGGAAGTTGAAAATGCCATTGTATAAGAACATTATAATCAGACAGACATAATTAAGTCCTGGCACTAAAACCTCTATCTCTGGGACTTTGAATAAATCACTTATCCAAAAATCAGTTTCCAGGGATGGAACATGAGAGGGACCATTAGTATTAGCAAGGTTATCAGGTTATCTTTCTTCATCTAAATAGTAGATAGTCTGGTATTCATTTTGTTAAAATTTTTTTGGCACTTGTGAATTTTCTTTATGAAAGTTACACTTCAATAAAAATAGCAGTGTACTAATAAATATCTCTTCAGGGGAAAAGAAGCCCTGATACCAAATACTTACCAGTTTTTATGGTATAAATATTCTCATCATGCCTGATTTCAAGCTAACAATATGAAATTGCTGAGTATGGAGTTGGGAAGAGATGTATACATTTACTGTCTTGAGTTCATCACTAAATAAAGACAAAATGTACTTGAAAGAAATTTGACTAGTGATAAATGTTTTAACTACTTATATTTCCTAATTTATTCTCTCTAAAATTTTGGTTAGCAGCCATGGCATAAAAAAATGGTTTCATAAAAACCAGTGAACATTTTTTTAAATATGTAACATTCTTTTTTTATCAGGTACATAAAATTGGATTTTTCATAATCCATAGTTTATGACAAAATATTATTGATTCATAAGAAAATCAGGGATGTTCCTTACTCAGGACAATTTTTCATTTTCTGATTTCCTTAAATTATAAGACATTATAATTATAAGACATTAAGTGAATTTCTGCTACATGTGTAACTTATGCTATAACCAAATATTTGAAGAAAATGTTACTACTTCAATCAGATATAAATAATTTTGAGAAAAAAGTTATTAATTTGAAATTACAGGGGATAGGAGTGAATAGGGAAAAAGACAGAGAAAATCAATATTTTTTCCTCTACAAAAATAGGACCACAGTCCTTTTATTCTTGGTACCAGACATTTAACCCAGAGGCACTTACCAAGGATGTTTGACTGCTGATCCACATTCTCAGCCCTTCCCTAGGCTTTTTTTTTTTTTGAGGGCAGAGTCTTACTAACTTACTTAGAGCCTCACTAAATTTCAGGGCTGGCCTTGAACTTGGAATCCTACTGTCTTAGCCTCCCAAGTTTCTGGGATTACAGACGTGTGCCACCACATCTGGCTATTTTTTACAATTTAAAAATTCAAAAATTGACATCACAGACATCTGTAGAATATTTCATCCAACAGCAGTCAAAAACACTTTCTTCTTGGTTGCTCATGGAATTTCTCCAAATAGATCATATTTTAGGTCACAAAACAACACTTATCAAATCCAAGAAAAGCTGATATAATCCCTTACATCTTGTCTGATCATAATGGGATGAAATTAGAAGTTAACACCAAAACCCTACAGAAGCTATATAAACAAACATATGGAGGTCAAACAATACACTTTTGAATTTTAAATTGGTAATAGAAGAAGCCAGGGGAGAAAGTTAAAAAATTTTTAGAATCAAAGGAGAATAGTGATACCATGTGCCAAAATGTTTGGAACACTATGAAGGTAATTTTAAAGAGTAATGTCTATAGCTGTGAGTGCCTACATAAGAAAATCAGAAAGATCCTCAGTAAGCAGCCTATGATATATCTGAAGGCCCTTGTAACAAAGAACAAATCTATTCCAAAATTATCACTGTTTGCCAATGATGTAATCCTATGCTTAGAAGACCCAAAAAAATTCTACCAAAAGACTGCTAAAGCTAATGAACAAATTCAGCTGAATAGCAGGTTACAAAATTAACATACAAAACTCAATAGCTTTCCTATATAGCAACAATTAATCTGCTGAGAACTAAATCAAGAAAATAATCACTTTCACAGTAGCCTTAAAACAAAACACCCTAAGCATAAATCAAGGCAATGCAAATACCTTATAGAGAAAAGTATAAAACATTGAAGAAAGAAATTGAAGACACATGAAGACCAATAAAAAAAAGAAGACACATGAAGATGGAAGACATCCATGTTCATGAATAAGCAGAATTAATATTGTTAAAATAGCCATACAACCAAAAGCAATAGACAGATTCAGTGCAATCCCCATCAAAATATCAATGACATTCTTCAAAGAACTAGAAAAAACAGGCCTAAAATTTATTTGAAAGAATAAAATACCCAGAACAGTCAAAGCAATTCTAAGACAAATAAAGGACTGCTGGAGGTATCACAATACCTGACTTCAAATTGTACTGCAGAGCTGTGGTATGAACTGCTTGCTCGTGGCATAAAAACACACATAGACCAGTGATATACACAATAGAAGACCCAAAATTAGCAGAAGGAAGGAAATAGTTAAGATCAGAGATGAAATTAAGAATTAAACAATACAAAGGAACAATGAAATGAAGACCTGGTTCTTTGAAAAAATAATAAGATTGATAAACCCTTAGCCAAGTTAACCAAAAGATAAGATTATTAAAATTAGATGTGAAAAAGAGGAAATCACTACAAATATCACAGATGTCTAGAGGATCTTTAGGTACTATTTTGAAAACTTGTACTCCAATAAGTTGGAAAGCTTAGAAGAAATAAACACATTTCTAGACACATATGACCTGCCAAAACTGAATCAAGAGAACATAGAACACCTAAGCAGATCAAATAACTAGCAATGTGATAGAAGCAGTAATAAAAAGCCTTCCAACAAAAAGTCCTAGGACCAGATGGATTCTCAGCTAAATTCTACAGGCCTTTAAAGAAGATCTAATGCCAGTGTTCTTCAAATTATTCTATGAAATAAAATGAAGATGTGAGTGGTCAGTCTACTGGTGTAGTTGAGTTGGTCACTTGGCTACCTTAGTCGAAGGGGGTAGAGATGCAGAGTCAACACTCAGACACCTGGAGCTGGTGAGAGAGCTGGCAGGTGACAACCTCAGTCGACCTCCAGCAGCTCATTTAGTGTAGAAGTGATTACGATTGATATAGAATGCATCTTCCAATCATACATAAGCAAGCAGATTATACAACATCTAGAAACCAATCATCTTATGATCAATGTAGCTGCACTATGAGGAAGTTCTAAATATTGCTACGTGATGGAAAGCAGTCTGGAAGGATCTTTGTCCTTAGGGGAGGGGGCCTTATGAATTGGGGGTTTCATGCCCTGAAGCACCTGACTCTCGGTTTCCTGGCCTTGTAGCTTGGTGACACTGACCTCAAGCACTGAGGATGTGGTTTCACAGATGGCTCACTAGAGCAGAGTGCCCCGTCCTGCAGGTGTTCCTGTCAGGTCTGTATGAGCGTAGGCTTCCTAGCACTCTGAGCTGCTCATAGCTGCTAGCTGCAAACTGAAAGTTATTCCAACAGGAAGGGAACACTTCCAAATTCATTATATGAAGCCAGTATTACCCTCATACCAAAACAAAATAAAGACACTTCAAGGAAAGAAAATGACAGATTATCCCTGATGAACTTAGATGCAAAAAATCTTAATAAAATACTGGCAAATTGTATTCAACAACATATTAGGATTGCACATCATGACCAAGTTTGTTCTGTACCAGGGATGCAAGGATGGTTTAATTTATGCAAATCAATAAATATGATTCACCACATAAGTAGAATGAAGGATAAAAATCACATAGTCATCTCAATAGATGCAAAGAAAACCTTTAATAAAATTAAGCACCCACTCAAGATAAAACTAGGGATAGAAGAAACCTATGTCTATGTCAACATCATAAAGGCTGTATATGAAAAATCCAAAGCCAACATCACAGTAAATGTGTAAAACTGAAAGCATTTCCTTTAAAGTCTGAACAAGAAAAGGATGTCTATTCTCACCACCCTTATTTAATACCATACTAGAAGTTTTAGCCAGAACCATTCATCAAGAAAAAGAAATAAAAGGATAAAAATAGGAAAGAGAAAGGCATATTATCACTGTTTGCAGATGACATGATCTTATACTTAGAAGGTCCAAAATGCTCCACCATAAGAATGCTCAAGTTAGTAAACAAATTCAGTGAGGTAGCAGGTCACAACATCAATATACAAAAATTGATTGCTTTCTCATTCATAAATAATGAGTCTGCTGAGAAAGATATCAGGAAAACAATTTCATTCATAATAACCTAAAAAAATGCCTAGGAAGAAACCTAACCAAGAAGGTGAGAGACCTCTACAATGAAAATTATAGAACATTAAAGAAAGAAATTGAGGAAGACACAAGAAGATGGAAGACCTCCCATATTCATGATAGACAGAATTAATGTTGTTAAAATGGCCATGTTACCAAAAGCATTGTACAAATTCAATGCAATCCTCTTTGATATACCAATGACATTCTTCACAGAACTGGAAAAAATAGTCTAGGTATTCATGTTGAAGAATAAAATATCCAGAATAGCCAAAGCAATTCTAAACCAAAAAAGCAAAGCTGGAGGCATCCTAATCCCTAACTTCTAATTATACTACAAAGGAACAGTAACAAAAACTTCATGGTACTAGCATAAAAACACACAGAGACCAGTGGTGTAGAATAGAAGACACAGAGATAAACCAACAAAGATGCAGTCATCTGATCTTTGACAAAGATGAAAAAACACATTGGAAAAAAGGCAACATTTTTAACAAACAGTTCTGGGAAAACTGGTTAACATGTGGAAGGAGACTAGATCCTTATGCCTCACCCTGCACAAAAGTCAACTGAAATGGATAAAGATCTAGGAATTAGAACAGAAACTATGCAACTTCTAGAAGAAAATGTAGGTCAACACTCCAATATATAGACTTAGGCAACAATTTTCTTAATGGAACCTCTCAAGCTCAGGAAATAACGCCACGAGTTATTAAATGGATGGCATCAATTTAAAAAGCTTCTGCACAGCAAAGGAAATCATTAAGAATGTAAAGAGAGAGCCTACAGAATGGGAAGAAAAATATTTTTTATCTACTTTTCTGAAAGAAGATTAAGCTCCAGTGTAAACAACTCAAAAAACACCAAAAATGAAAGAAAGCAAACAGGCAGTCAAGCCAGCCAAATAACAAACCTAATAAGCAGGCAAATGAACTAAACAGACACTTGTCAAAAGAAGAAATACAAATGGCCAACAAATATATGAAAAAAAGTTTAACATTGTTAGTAATTAGGGAAATAAAAATCAAAATTACACTGAGATTTTTATCTCATTTCACTTATAAAGACAGTCATCAAGAATATAAACAAAAATAAATACTGGAGAGGATATGGTTAAAAAGGAACATTTACATTGTTATTGGGATTGTAAATTAGTATATAACCGCAATGAAAATCAGTATGGAGATTCCTCAAAACACTAGGAATGGAGCCATGATATGACCCAGCTATACCATTCCTTGGCATTTATTCAAAAGAATTAAAGTCAGCATACTATATCAATACGCGAATACCCATGATTGTGCAGCACTATTCACAATAGCCAAACTGTTGAACCAGCCTAGTTGTCTGTCAATAGATGTCAATAAATAAAATGAGGTATATATACACATTGGAGTTTTATGCAGCCATAAAGAAGAATGAAATTGTGTCATTTGCAGGAAAATTGATGGATCTTGAGAATATTATGTTACACAAACTAAGTCAAACTCAGAAAGTCAAGGGTCATTTGTTTTCTCTCATATGTGGGAGTTAAAGAGGAAAAAGGGAAAGGAAGGTGGTGGGGAATCTCATAAGAATCAAAGGGAGATCAGTGGAATAGAGGAAAGGGACCAGGGGGAAGAAGGAGAAATACTGGGGAATGATATTGACCAAATTATATTCTTTTATAGTGTGCATGTACAAATATGTAACAACAAATCCCACCATTATGTACAACTATAATGCACTAATAAAAATATGGGAACAAAACAAAATTCAAATACTGAAAACTAAAATGTATTTAATCTTTTTTTCATAATTCATTGGATCTCAAAATTTTCCCTGATCTGAATGTCTTTGGCAGCAAAACCTGACTTAAGCTAGAGGAAAGCTATATATTACTATCATTTTTTAAACTTGGTACATATTTTCATGTTTTTGCTAAATAATTGTTAAAATGTTAAATTCTATTCTATTGAAGTATTACAGTATTACAGAATTCTACTTTTCCACCTGTCTAAAATTTTAAAAATTCTGAATTTTTATGTACTGCTTACCCTGTTTCTATTAAAAAGATTATGAACTGTAGGAAACAAATGTTATGCCTAAACATGTGTTCTTGACCATTTTGTGCCACGTTCTCTTTGGGAGACTTGTAAACCCTATAAACATTTAAAAGCATAAAATAAAATGCAGTGATAAGGAAGTAATTATATTGAAAAATGTATCAAAACATTAAAATTTTTTATATAGTCTGTGCTTCTTTATTAAGGCACTAAATAATAGAATCTAGCAGTGAGTCACTGTGAAGTCATTGCAGTAATGAATAAAATGCTATTTGGGGATATCTGCAATCACTGTAATATCAAATGAAAGTCTTTATTGACAAAGTCACAAGGTAGTATTTATATTCCTGAGGTTTGTCTCTTACATTGTTTTTGGTTTTTTTTACATTTTTTTTTTTAGTTGTAGATGGGCACAATACCTTTATTTATTTATTTTGATGGGTTGCTGAGGATCAAACCCAGGGCCACACACATACCAGGCAAGTGCTGTCCTACTGAGTCACAATCCAGCTTCATCCTACATTCTTCATTTAAGGACAAATTTTAAATTGAAGCTAGAAAAATAGATGACATAATTCTTTTTCCCATCTGTGTTCATTGAAGACACTCTATTGCCCCACTCCTGAATTCTATCCAGTGATTACTGTTAGAAATCCTAATTTCTAAGACCATGATTACAAATGTTATTCACTATAAATATATCTTCCTTTTTAGCTTCCCGTCATCATTCATTTAGGTTCACAAGTTGATGAAGCTGGGCTTCAAATCTTTACTTTTAGTTGGTATCATTTTTTATTATTTTAGTTACTATCTCACTACACAATATATAAATCATCAGAGTGTATATTTATAGGTTGAATTCAAACTAGTTTCCAGAGTATATCCTTTTTCAGCCAGGTTAAAAATTAGGAAGCAGTGAAACATGTTCATTCAAGTCTTTGTTCCCTTTTTCAAGACCCATGATAATCCTTTAATTGGCTGAGACATAGATTTCCAAATATCTTAGGTAAAGAGAATTTGTGTGTAGGGCATAAAATCCTATCCATGTAACCTCTGCTGACATTTAAACTTTGATATATCTGGTACTGTCATCTAAATGAATGTTTAATTTTTTAAAGTATATTTTTTTAATTGTAGATGGACACTCCTTCCTCTCTCCCTCCCTCCTCCCTTCCTCCCTCCCTTCCACCCTTCCTTCATATGTGGTGCTGAGGTTCAAACTCAGTGCCTTACATGTGCTCTACAACTGAGCTACAACCCCAATACCTGAATATATAATTTTTAAAATAAAAATCTCTCTTATACATAAAAGAACATAGAAAAGTAAGATTTTGAAATATTCAGCTTCTAGGAACCATGTGACTAATTTCAAAACAACCAGTGCATTCTAATTTCCTTCAAAGCAAAACTTGCTGTTGGTATTACTCATTCTTTACATTTCTATAGCCAAAAAGTTGGCCCAGCCCCTATCATCTTATATTTAGACTATAGCAAGAGCCTTAGGGTGCTGCATTTAGTCCCTTTTAACTTCTGTCAATTATGTGCAAAGTTTCCAGTTCTTCCTTAAACATTCTTACTTTAACACTTCTTTCAATTATAGTGACCTTTCCAGAAATCTATACTGATTCATAACATAACATAAAATTTTCTATCAGGGAACTGCCAACTCACACTTATCTATTATTGCTTTCTCTTAATAAGTCTACTGTATGATCCATACCTGTATACAGATTGCCACTACCCATGTCTATAGCCTTATTCATGCCATTCTTCCCCATTCCATCACCCTTCTGGGGATTGCATCCATGGCATCTCCTATTTGCTCATTCCATCGTTGTCTCTGTTGTGTTCTTTCTGTTCCTTTTTTAATAGCCTCCATCTACCACTTCCTTTGAGGAATGATTTCAAATGGACACCCAATGACAGATTGTTACATTAACTCTATTCTACTACAGTCATTTTTTGAACATGTCTTTACTGTTTTTTATGCTGTCTTAATCTATATAGCCCCCTTTGAAAATTATCACACCTCTCTGTCATAATTTTAAAGAGGAAATATGTGATGGTTTTGTTCTAAAATTTCCCTTGTGATGGGATGTCATTGCCAGCAGCAGACCACATGCAGCAAATTTAAGATACCTCTTCTGTGTTTTCATGTGCATCCTAGAGCTCTGCAGTCTCTTTTTTATTATTCCTGTGTGCCCAGGTAAAAACCTGAAAAATGATTTGTTCATATCCTAGAAGTGGAAATATTTTTTCAAAATATCATACTAAAAACGTTGATATGTTTGAGATAAGTTGCTCTTCTAGTGAACTACAGTTCAGCTAAGTTTGGGACATCAGAGTAAATCGTGTGTCTTTGGAAATTTTGATTAGAACCACAGTTGTTCACCTCTGCCTTTATTTTCAAACTTAAGCGTTTATTTTTGAGAAAAGACTGATTTTCCAATGGAGCACTAGAGGTTTTGGTATGTATAGGAAGTAATGACCTACTTTTAAAAGTTTAGTTTGGAACTTACAGGTAGCCATCCATTTTTAGTTATTATGGACATTAGCTACACATGGCTGAAATCCATGCCTAGGTAAACTGTATGCACTGCAATCTTCTGCTAAATTACCTCCTCTCTCTTCCTTCTTCCCAATACAACCATGCAAACAAAAACAACAAGCAAACAAAAATAAGAAATAAACCTGCTTTTAAAAGTGGGATTATAAAGGAATTTTACAGTATTTTAAATAATGTGTATTTTACAGTAATTTAATTTTACAATTAAAATTTGAATTTTACAGTATTTTAAATGTATATTTTACAGTAATTTAAGAAAAGATCTCTTTCAAATAAATGGGTAAACCATTGTAATTGACTTGTGTATATCACATTTTTAGAGGAATATTGTTATTAATAACCAGCCCTACCCAAGTGAAACAAAATTAAATAGTGGACTTCACTGTCACTGATACCAAATTTTACACTGTCAAAGCAGTGTTAGTGGATATTGTTCTCTTCTCAGTTTGACAATAAATAGCTGGGTTGGGAACTTAATTGAGTAATATCACTGTTCACTTCCTTCTGTAGCCATCTAACTAGTAAGCATACTATTGCAAAAAAATATTCTTCTGGATTAGATTTGCTGAACGTGCACATGGCCTTAAAGGTGTCATTTAATGTGGTTTTGCATCAGGCTCTTTATGCATATGGTATCATTTGATGCTTATAAGGTAGGTAGTATTATTCCCATTGTGCAGGGATTAAACAGATTTAGATTAAATAATCTGTTTCAGATCAAAAGTTTCATAAGTAGCAAATCTGGGAATTCAATTTATGCCTTTCTGAAGCAATATACTTTTAAGGATCTAAGTTTTTTGTTTCTACAACTTTTCTGTAATTTACTTGTTAGCTATGTGTCTATTTCTTCAAATTAGGTTTTGAGTTACTAAGGAAAGGATACAATTCAACATCCTTTGCTCATACTAAAAATTTTTCTGAAGGAAATTTCAGATAATTTTGATGAAAATAAAGAAGTACTTGAGTTATGACCATTAGATAACAGATGCATTTTTGTTTACTTGATGCCATTGAGATATTAGCTTATAGTCTTATAAGTACTTCTGAATTCTTAAAATGTAATTCCTAGCCATTAATTACTACTAAAGGTAAAAGAGATAAAGATGGATTGAGCAATAAAACACTTAATTTGACAGAATCAGATATTTCATGTGCTTCAAATCAATCTTTATCTATGAACTAAGAGTAACTAGGTGAAATAGTGCTTGAAGAAATTAGAAAAAACACTACTGGCTGTAAACCTAGATTATTGCATTAAATTATTTTTTTTCTTAAATCACATTTTTATTTTTGTGATCAAAATTTAAAAAGTAATTTGTTATTACGTCAGTTACTAATGTTATTCAGTCATTTATTTAATAAATATTTAAGTGCTTTCTGTGTATAAGGCCTTGTGCTAGGAAACAAAGATGAGAAAAGATGAACATAATTGTTGACCTAGTGGAAGTTATGATTTAGTGAAGGAGACACATGAATCTGTTGAAAGTTACATTGTAATAAATTCTAGGAAGAAGATATTCACAGTGTTATAAAAGTATAGAATGCTAAGTTAAGAATTTACATGTTCACAGCTGAACTTTTAGGGATTCAGTGCCAGAATTTTTCATTGTTTTTAAGAAGCTGCTTAAGAGGAATAAATCACAGAGTTTTAGGAACATTAAAAGAGACTTTATGTATCCTCATAGAAAAACAACAGTGGAGATTTAGGATTATGTCTTCAGAAATTAATAACAATGCAGTGTGAAGTTTAATTTCACCTTCCATTTATCGTTTCATTTAACATTTACTGTGCACTAGAACAAGGTTTCTCAACCTTGTGACTATTGACATTTTAGACTGGATAATTTTGTCATAAGGACTGCCCATCATTATAGATGTTCAACAACATTTGTGGTCTGTACACACTGGATCACAGTAGTGCTCCTACATCCCCAGTCATAACAATGAGCAATTTTTCTGGACATCAACAATGTTCTCATGGGGAAAAAATCACCATGATTAAAAATCACTTCTTTAAAATATTTTGTATCCATTATGAAGGATTGGAAAAAAGTAGTTATCAAATGTTCTTAGTGGTAAAATATGTAGATCATGATGTATTTTGTGGGGAAAAAATCACACAGCAAAAGCAAAACTCAATGACATATGAAATATTAACAATTGTTGCTGAGGCTAGCTTTAAACTCATGATTCTCCTGCCTCAGTCTCCCAAACCCTTGGGATTAAAGGTATGTGCCTCTGCACCCAGCTTAACAATTTTTTTTAATCTTTTATTTGTTCTAATTAGTTATACATTATAGTAGAATGCATTTTGATACACTATACATAAATGGAGTATAATTTCTCATTCTTCTGGTTGTACATATGTAGAATCACATTGATTGTGTAATCACATATGTACATAGGGTAATAATGTCCGATTCATTCTACTATCCTTCCTACCCCCCCAAACACCCTCCCCTCCCTTCACTCCCCTCTGCCTAATCCAAACTACCTCTGTTCTTCCCTAGCCATACCCCCTATTGTGAATTAGCTTCCGCATATCAGAGAAAACATTTAGCCTTTGAGTTGGGGGGAATGGTTTATTTCGCTTAACATGATATTCTCCAGCTCCATCCATTTACTGGCAAATGCCATAATTTCATTCTTTAAGGCTGAGTAATATTCCATTGTGTATATATACCACATTTTCTTCATTCATTCATCTGTTGAAGAGCATGTAGGAAAATGTATTATTATACTATGCACTTGAAAGACTGAAGTAAATTTATATGTGAATTTAATTTTTATTGATCTCCATGGAACTAGAATAATGTATGTGCCTAATATTATTTTTATATAACTCCCAATATTAGGAATAGAATAAACTTTTCTGCCTGTTATAGTTACTTACCCCCCAAAAAAATGTTTATTCCTTGAAAGGAAATTAAAACTGGGACACCACATAGTGGATACAACAGAGTGAATACCATGTGACTTTTCTCAGTCACATGTTGGTGAGTAGCCTAAAGAGTCATAATTTGTCTCAAGATTATTTCTATTTCGAAGAAGTTTAGATTTATAAAAGAAGAAACAAAAACTAAGCTATTAGTTGGCAATCTAGGACAGCTGTTATCATTTTGTTCTCTCCTTACTGTGACACTAATGAAGGAGAATTTCATACATTTTTTCAGGAACATCCTCATGTTTTTGCACAGTTCCCAACTCCCTAACTATAAACCTCCATCAAGAAAAATCAGAACACAAATAGATTTAAATATATAAAAATAATAGACTAGAAATAAGGATTTTTTAAAAGCCAAATTATTTGTAAATCTTGGTGACTATTAATAGCAAATTACTATAATCCATTCAACAAATGTTGAGTGGCCACTACGTAATAGGAAATGTATTAGGCATGGAGCTTTGAGACCAGTGAGAGTGGTACACATTAATCATGCTGTCATATACAAATAGGTAAAAGTCAAACTGTGATTAAGCACTGTGAAAGAGAAGCACATGTAGCTATTAGAGAATATAAATAGGGGACATATTTTAAATTGAGGAATCAATAAGTCTTCCTTGAAAAAAATGTCTTGTTTGCCAAGATCTAATAAATGAGTGGAAGTTAACTAGGAAAAGAGTCATGAAGATCAGCATTTCATATAAACAGACCACACATGTCCTAGTCCGTATCCTAAAGGAAAATGGCACATTTAAGAAAGTAAAATAATGATATGCTGGAGCTCAGAGAGCAGTGGTATAGATAATGTGAGAGGAAGTTGGTGATGTTGGAGTGATAGAAGAACCATGGTACAAATGTTGGTACTTCAGCCTGAGGGCAATAGAAGGTGTTGGACACTTTTAAACCATGGAGTGGCATTATAAAAATAATAGTTTAAAAACAATATTTTAGCAGGAATGCAAAATAATTAGAATGGTGCAAGAAGGGATGTAAAGACCAGTTAGCAGCTCATCTAAATAGTTCAGGTGAGAGATAATGCGGTGATTGTAAAGACATAAATACAGGAATGGACTCGAAATTCAGGGACCAGAATGATAAGGGTTTATTGATGGATTTGAAAGATATTATGAATGACACTAGGGTATTAGCTTGTGGAGATGGATAGATTTAATAAGTTAAAAGAGAATTAGAATTATCTCAGTTATGGAGAGAAATTATGAACTCAATATTGGCATATCGAATTAAGGTGCCTTTAAGACACCACAATAAAACTGTCTAATATATACTTCAGTATTATAGTTTTAGAGGTCAAAAGGAGGGGTCATGGATCTGGGATTGTACTTCAATATTAGAATTTATGCCTATCATGCACAAGACGCTGAGTTTGATCTCCAGCACTCCCCTCCACCCATTGCCACATGTGTGCAATGCCTGCGCGCGCGCGCACACACACACACACACAGAGGGAGGGGGAGAGAGAGAGAGAGAGAGAGAGAGGTAGAGAGAGAGGTAGGTATCATTTCTGGAGTCCTAAATCTGAAGATCATCTTTTCACGGGTTCTGATAGAAGCTATGTAGGTCCATGGCCTGGGGAAATTACAGGTTGAAAAGAAAAGGGTGAGGGGAAAGGCAGCTTAAGATCAGACATTAAGGAACTCCAGCTTTATGGGACGATTGAGGAAAATGCACTTGGGGAATAAGCAGAAAGATTTAAAAAAGTGGGGGGATATTTTATCATGAAGATGAAGAGATGGTACATGTATTTAAAGACATTTAAAAATTTTCAGAAGGGACCAGTCCATAGCGAATGCCACCAAGAGATCAAGAAAGATGAGGATTGAAAAATATCTATTGAGTCTAGTAACATCAAGAAAAGAGTTAAAGAATGTTTGAAAAGTAAGAAAATTTAAAGTATGGATGGTTCTTTTAAGAAGTTTATGACAGGAAGGAGAAAGAGGGAGGTAGCTGGAAGACAAGACAAGACTAGGAATTGTTTGGTTTTCTGTTTTTTGTTTGTTTGTTTGTTTTTTACATTTGAGAAGTCTTTAGAGAGAGAGGTAAGCTGTAGATCTAGGAAGAATTTAAAAGAAATGGCAATGTTTTCATGAGAGTTCGTATCAGAGAGATAATGACTTAATAGAGGGCCAGAGAAAACTTGAGAATCTTTCCTGTAGATTGACACTAGTTATGAACTGCCAATCTATAAGAGTACAATACAGTTTATTGGAGAAATATGCAGAAAAAGATTTTCAGAGAAGCCCTGATTTTAGTGCTAAATTAGATGATTTTATAAAAATTCTTTATAGTCTTATGTCATGCTTGGGAAATTAAAGGAAACTCCTACCTTGTCTCTCTAAGCTAAAAATTTTAGGGCCAGTTTTTCCATGTTTCCTTTATTTTCCAATTTGCCAATCCTGTCTTCTTTAACTTTACTTTTCATACTTAAAATCTCTGTTGTGGTATTTACTTTATCAGCTCCACTTCTTTTTTTTTCTATTATATCCTTTTCTAGCCTATTTGACTATATTCCTCTTTTAAATTATCCTTTAACATAGCAACAATAAGCTAACTACTATGAAGTGATTCCATAGCCAAGACTCCCAGATAAGGAATCAAAGGATCAAAGCTTGTCTACAACACACTGTAGTTAAGTGCCAATTCCTACCTCCAAACACAGTCCTTCTAAACCCCAAACCTGGCATATGGTGTTGCCTTTCTGGATACTAAGCTAGGCTCCATTTGGCAGAGGAATTTAAGGTAAGGTAAGAGGATATATTTAGAAGAGGGGAAAAGGCTGGGCACAGCATGAGGCTAAATGCTCTGGCAACTTTGGCCTCTGAAATCCAAATACACTCAGAACATTCAGTCAGCCATTGCCTGGGAGCTGCTACAGGTCAGCTGTGTGCTCTGTGCTCAAGAATAAGAGTCCTGCTTTCGCAGAGCTTATACGCTCTATTCAAGAGCAGCTTGCACAGATTTTAGGGCCTTTTGCTCTTCCTATATATTGGGCTACTATAATTAATATTTGTTAATAGGGACAATCAGATAATATATTCTCAGAAGTACAAAGAGAAAGCAGTTTTTCCTATTGCTTTCAGAAATCAGCTGATAAAGTCACAAGTGAAAATCTCCCTCACCCTGGATTATAATTAATAATGCCTTTGCTGTATGCTGTATACTTATTTTAAAAGTTTAAGTTTGTTGTTCTAGGCAGTATAAAAAACAACTTCTTAACAAATAACATTTATTTTTGTTGATTATTCATGCCAATACCCGTGGGGAAGATCTGTGAAAGATAGTAAACTTGACATGTGCTTGCCTATTTGAAATTAGAAGGCTATCATGTGCATTATTCAAGTTTTAAATACATAAATTGGCTACTCTGAAAAGATGGATGGATGCCATGAGACTCACTTTCTTCCAGTACCTACAGTCCATAGAGACAAATAGTCAGTTTTGAAACTTTGAACAATGAAAAGCATTACTGTAGAGGTGAAGTTTCTTAGTTTAAGACTACAGAATCCATGCTGGCTAGTTTAAGCACAAAGAAATTTAAGTGGTATTTTGACAAATTTGCAAAATTCTCTTTTCAGAATCTTGTCACTAGAAACCTTATTTAAAGACCATGAAACATAGAAGTTGAAACATAAAAGTGGAGAGTAGAATGGTGTTTGCCAGGGGCCTAGGGGAGGGGATTATGGGGAAGAATTAGTCAAAATTTCCCTTTAGAAAGAGTAAATCCTAAAGGTTTGTACCACTTAGTACCTGCAGTTAACAGTGCTGCATTGTACACATAAAATTTTACTGAGAAGGTAGATTTTATGTTAAGTGTTCTTATCACAAAATAATAAAAACTTTTGGAGATCATGGATATGCATATGCCATGTATTATAAAGGTTTTTTTTAAATGGATATGGTTTCATGGGTATGTACTTACCTCTAAACTTATCAGTTGTTTACATTAACTGTGTAGATTTTTTTAATGTCAACCATATCTCAATAAAGTGATTCAAAAGTAAGTAAAGATGAGAAAACTAAAAATAAATAAATAAATAAATAATCTTTTAACTACCTGTTTTAAATTTTTAAAAATATATTTCTCAGTTATACGTAGTTCTTCAAAAGTGAATTCTATTTGTACATCTGCTTATACTTTTTCATTGGCAATTTGTTTTCTGGCATACTTTATAACTTTTAATTATTAGCTCATCTTTAGTGGAAGCTGTTTCTGTGTGACTCTTAGGAACTCTGGACTGAGTCAAGTCCATGAAGACCAGTTTTGTGTTTAATTTTGCTTTCTTATAGCTTATGAACTTATTTTAATATTTTTTTTTCTGTTCAGAATTTCCAAGTCTCTTTAGAAGTGCTAAGTCAGCTTCACACCCATGAGTAGTGCAGGACTGGAGGACTAATATCCTTTTGTTAACTGCTATTCTCTCTTTTATTCAGAGTAACCAGCTTCTTTACCATTTTCCTGAAATCAAACAGCCTTTCTAGCTTGCTTCTATACATAGATCTTAGAGTTTTGTCTTCCAACCTGTATCTGCAACATCATATCAGGTTTTTAAATCTTTCATCTAGCATTTTTATTTAATTACACTAGAGGGAGATTTCCTGCATTGACTTGATTCTCCATATTGATTAAAATGGCTTTTTTATGGCTATATAAAAAACTTTCCTAATTGTTTCTTAAAATATATTTATTTTGATGACTGATATGGAAGCTAGCATATATTAGAAATCCCAAACTGTCAACTTTTAAATATGTATTTATGCAAATTTAAAACTAGAAATACAAGTTCTTATGACATAATGACATTTATTAAACAATTTGTTTAAGACCTAGAAATTAAAAGAATTCTGTAATATATACATTTATATATTTAAAATAACTTCCATATGCCCTTTCTTAGTCATTGTTATTTTCTGATAACCTTAATATTTAAACTTTTTCTGCAATAGCATGAACTTTATGTCAGGCATATGAAAAATGCAATAGAAAAAGATTTAGAGAAAAGTAGACATAGTTCAAGTTTATATGAAGGTTAAATAATAAAATGAAAAAAGGAAAGAATTTGAGAATGAATTATAGTCCACAAAGATATTTAGGAATTGTAATTTTCTTTATTTTAAATAAAAATTATATTTAATACAATGGACATAATGGATATTGAATTAATTCTTTTAACTTCTGATTGAGCTCCTTTTTATTGGGGGTTAGAAACTGAATCTTCTTACAGGGTTTTCTTTTCTCCTATTCCCAGAGGTCTGTGTTCTAGTGCCTTTCAAGTGTCAGTATGTTGGAATGGGGTAAATATTTGGCCTGGCTAATGCCTATTGAGCTGTCAGTTTTTCTCCATAGACTATATTCAGGAGATGGCAGTGTGGGCTTCTCTTACTGACAAAACTCTGAACCTAATGAAATGTTCTGTCCTGAGCATCATCCTCCCACCAGCTCTAGGCAAATGAATGTTATAGAATATTTTCCCAGAGACCCTCCAGTATCTTGTTCCAACTCCAGAACATCTTTTCTAGTATATATTGAGCATAAGCAGATGCAGATCAGAGGAACAGAAAAAAATCTAAATCTATTATTTATGCTTAAAATTCTAGGCATTTGAAAATCACATACCAAAAATTTAATGATTTAATTTTTTTGTTATTTATATACTGTTGCATTATTCTTTCCTTGAAGTAGTAAAACATTATCTACTTTTGTCTAAATGGAGAAGTAGGGTAATGAATAAACAAAAATGGGAACAAAAAACACATTGGTTAATATATTAATGTTTTTCTGCTATAAAGAAACAAAGATATAAAGGAGAAATGAATAGAGCAGGAAAAGAGGACCATAAATTTTAGTAGAGAAGACCAATAGACCTCTTTATTGTTTGTGTATAATGTGTGACTTGCCTTGACTTAGGAATAGCTGGACTTAGTAGATTTGGAAACATCTTTGTAAGGATTTGTAAGGATTGCTGGAGGTTGAAAAATAGCTTTTGTTATGGAGTAGTGTTCTCTTTCAGTGGAGAGCGCAATGGGACTTCTTACCTTCCTAGAAGTGAGAAATTGAGATCTTTGACTTCTTTTTAAAAAATCTTCAAAAGAAATAGGTTAATGTAAATCAAAATAAAAGTGTGAACTCAGGAATTATTTTATGACTTAAAAGAAAAAAATGCTCATTATAAAACCAACATATCCTCATTTGCTGAAATGAAAATTAGATCCTGTTGATTTTGCTTTCAAAATATCTTAAATTCCCGATGCAACTACTCCAGTTCAGGTTTTCAATATCCATGTCTTAATTATTGCTTCTTTGTGCCACTTAGCATTCTCGTTCTTCAAAATGTCTCTCTTTGTGTTTTTCCCCCTTTTTAAAAGAATTAGTTGAGAAGTCTTATTCACTGTATATTTTCATCACGGCTTTCCTAGTGCCTTATATGTTTTTTCTATGGAGTAGATTTATCACCTCGAAGTTCATATGTTTAAGCCCGCAACCCCAGTGTTACTATTTGTAGATAATATGTGTAGAAGTTAAAGTTCAATGAGGATGAGGATCCAATTTCAATAGGATTGATGTCCTTGTAAGATGAAAGGAGAACAATTTTCTCTCTTTCTGTCTTTCTTTCACACCCCTGCATGCACATATGAACACAGAAGTGACCATCTGCATGCATTTCAGGAAGAGAGCCCTCACCAGATTCTGACTATTATGTCACCTTGATCTGCCTATAGCATCTACAACTGTGTGAAATAAATTTCTGTCGTTTAAGCCACCCAGTCTATGCTATCTTGTTATGGCAGACTGAGCAAATTAGAATAATTTCCAAGGCCTGCAATAACGCTTAACTTATTCAATAAATATTTGTGGAAATTTGCATGGCTGTTTCACATTTGGATACATGATGAGACTTCTCAGGTTGACAAGTAATGGTCTCACTTGTAGGCTTTTTAGATCACAGTAGTGCAAACAAATGATCATGGCAGTGTTCCAGTGAAATTTTATTTGCAAAACAGGTGGCAGACTGGATTTGGAACACAGGTTACAGTTTGCCAACCCCTGGCCAGTAGCCACTGACTTATCTCAGCTTTCCAAGAAATTTTACCCTCCAACTCTTGATGGAAAAGCTGTCATCCACATGCTCTGTGAAGTTCCTTCTCTATATCTCTCCTTCATTCCAACTTATATTTTTCCCTCCAGGTCCAGACTTTAAGGAAAATCAAATAAAACACAGTTCCTGTTTATGTCTTATAAATGTAATAGAAGGAAATATGTGTAGATAATCAACGTAACACACTGTAGATGTACAAAAAGAATAGTAGAGTCATTAGTGATGAGTAGAATGTTTTGTAAAGGGTAGAGTAGTAAAAGGAGAGTAAAAGGAAATGAAAAGGTAAAAGATTGAACACTATAAGAAATAAGACAGGAGAGAGCAGAAGTAACATCAAGAGAGTAGGTAAGGGGAAGGCAAGCAAAATGAAAAAGAAAAGCTGAAATATAAAAAAATACATATGCAATCATTGTATTTACATAAAATATGTGTGTATATAGGTTAAAAGTAAGGGAAAATAAGTCAATACATATTAAATTATAAGATATTGATAAGAGGGAAAAGTAGCAGCAGCATATTTATGGACACAAATGTTGTTATATTTTGTGTGAATCAAAAAAAGGCATGAAAGATTCACCAGTGTTGCCTCAAGAGTGGTTGCCTCTGTAGAGGTCAGATGGAGATGGTTAGTGTGATTTTAGCTGGAAATAACTAGAGACATGACTGACAGGAACTTGGCAAGTCAGTTTATTTTTCTCATCTAGTAAGTCTGGAGATAGTGTCTGTCTAGGATAGTCAAGAATACAGACTCTAACTTTGTTTCTACTTTCCTTCTGTTCTCATGAATAGGGCCTCTTGTTGCAAGGTAGCTGACATAGATTCTGATACCAGGACTAGAATTGTTCAAGGACTGGAAAGGAATAATGTCATCTATTTCTTCCCTTTCATCAGGAAATTGAACTCTTTTCCAGGAACTTTCAGTGTAGTTTTCCTTTGGTCTTATTAGCTAGAGATGGTCCAAACCTAACTGGAAGAAAGCCTAACAAATTATTTAGACTTTCTTGGGTTCTATAATGGAGAATGGTTCTATAAAGGAGGAGATAATTGGGAAAGATATTAGGTCAATCAACCAATAGTATCTGCAACTGTTTTCTTTGCCATTGCAAGTTATTGTTTTGTGGTTTCATTTGTTGCCATAAGCTTACTTGACTTTTGTAGTTAGAAAATAAAGGTCCGATATCAATCCTATTGTCAGCCAACCAGCTGACCTCTCAGCCTAAAAGTGTAAGATTTTTGAGTGTCAGCTTGTCACCTGCAAAACCAAAAGAAGATTGTTGCTATGCCTACACTTTTAACATGAACTCATTCACCAGTTGGTGACTTGTAAACTCTTTATCTCAGGCTGCATGGAGGTTTCTCTAGATTGGGGAAAGAGGGTAAAATTTTTCCTGTCCTCTAACATTCATAGATATCAATCTGTTCCAGATTCCAGTTCGAAAGATTTGCAGCAATCTTGAGTACAAATTGTACAGATTGTGAAAGAGGAGGAGATGCTTATCCAGACAAGAGATTGTAAGGGCAGTTACAATTCTAAGGCAGTTATAATGAACCAAGGCAGTTGTAATGCTAAGAGAGAAAGGGAGTAAAATATAAGAGCTGTTAAATGAGCGGAATTTATATGAGTTTATATCTGGTATGGAAGAATCAAGGATAACAGAAAAATCTAAAATAATTGCTAAATTTTTTCTTAGGTAACAATTGAGTCATGGTTAATAGTCTAACTAAGGTTTCAGATGAGGTTCAAGTTTAAAGGAAAAGTTAATTTACCTTTAAACATATTATGCTTTGCTGTGTGTGGAAAAATACACAAAGAAATGAACATCCAATGGATTAATGGTTTTAGGGGCTCAGGAGATTGATATGAGCTAGGCTAGAGATTACTGAGATATTAGCATGAGAGAGAGTGATTGAAACCATGGAATCAAAGATAAGATTTTTAAAAAGAATGTGTACTGTTGGAAGAGGTCTAAGATTGAATGGCAACATTTAATGGTTGGCCAAAGGAAGAAGAGACAGAAAAGAAAACAGTTTGAAATTAAGAAAACTTCATATTAGGGATGTCCATGAATTGAGCAATCTTAAGATTGGACAATAATGTTAAATGCTGAAGAATTATTAATGAGAGCTAAAAATAGTTAATTGGATGTGGCAATTGGATCATAGATATTTGGCTAGAGCAATTTTATTTTAATAATGTGTAATGGGAAAGAGTAAACAGAAATGAGTCAGAGTTTGACAGAGGAAAGGAGAGAAATGATCGTGACTAGATGGAAATACAGTATTCAAAGAAAGATTTTTCTTTGTCTTTCTTTTTATTTATTTGTTTATTTTTTGGTGGTGTTGTTGTTAACAATAAAGAGATTTATGTATATGCATATCTCCTTAAGAAAAGTACATGACAAGAAAAAAAATACTATTTTTTAATTATTTAAATATTATGTTTATGAATGAGGAAAAAAATAGTAGAAAGATGGTGGTTGGGAGGTATTATAAATGGGCTGTGTTTTTTAAAATTCCTAGTGATGTTGTTGCTTTGTAAATTTGAGCAGTCTAGGATGTGACATTTAAAAATGATCCTTTTAGTTTGTATGCAAATGATAGACTGTAGAGAATATGGAGGGAAGAAAGAATGTGAGTAACAGGTAGAAGCAGGAATCCTGTTAGAAGGCTTTTACAGCAATCTCAGCAATAAATGATTGTGCCTTGGGCCAGAATCATCAATTTGGGTTATATGTATAATATAAAAAAAGGTGATAGAGAAAAAATATGTGATTGAAAACTTAGTACTAATTTCCTGGATTTAGTATAGATAAGTGGTTTAGAGTTTAAGCTTTGAAGTCAAGAGTTATGGCTCAAATAAGGTGTTTTCATTTTACTCTTGATCAATCACTTTGAGCCTCAATTTCCCAATCTATATAATAGGGACTGTCAATCTGCATGGGTGCTATAATAAAATGCCATATCCTAAGTGGATTTAAATAACTGATATTTATTTCTCATAGTTCAGGAGACTGGGAATTTCAAGGTCAAGGTACCAACAGATAGGTTCTTGATGAGGACCTGCTTATAGACAACTGCCTTTTCAGTCACTACTTCCTCACATGACCTTTCCTTGATACATTTCTGTGGGGAGGGGGAGGAGCATCCTTTTCCTCTTCTTATAAGGATAGTAGTCCCATCATGCATGCCTACCCTCATAACCTAACATAAACCTAATTACCACTCACACTTAGCTCATAACAGGAATAATAATAGTTTTCATGAAAATTAAACTAGATATTATACATAAAATCATTTAACACTTTGCCTAATACAGAGTAGGTACTAAATAAATGTTATCATTACATAGTAACTGCTTATTCTTTTGGCCTAGTGACAAATTTATCACATGTCCTATATTTTAAAGATACTACAGATTGACACCATCAATTTTGAGCATCAAAGCCTTTGGGGAAAGGGGAGAAGGAAGATTTTCAGATGACAGACACATTTCTGGTACTATTGTTTGAAAGTGGTGTTATCTTCAAAATTCATATTGAATCTTAATCCCCATTGTGATGTTATATTAAGAGATTAACTATTTTAGGAGTGATTATAGTTAAGGGCTCTGCCTTCATGAATTAAGACTTTTTTTAAAAGACTTCAGAGAATTTGCCCCTTTTGCCTTTCTACTTTCTACTATGTAAGGATTCAGCACCAAAGCACTATCTTGGAAGCAGAGGGCAGTTCTCACCAGACAACAAGCCTGCACCTTGGTCTTGGATCCCCCGCCTCTAGATCTGTAAGAAATTTATTCCTCTTCATTATAAATGACCCCATAGTATTTTGATAAAGTAGGAAAAAAGACTAAGACATCTGGTTAAAATTAATTTCCAGTTTCAGAAATGGTAAAATTCTGGGAGAAACTAAATCACAAAAATGTATGTAGTCAGACTTTTTGCTTTGGAATTCTATTTGGTGTAAATGTAGGTAATTTAAATCATTGCCTGCCCAAACCTTGCTCAGCTTATTAAACTATGAGGTGCTCCATCTGTGCTAGAGGAGGGGCCAGAAATGATCCTACCCGGTATAATCCATGTTCACCAGACACATGGAATCCCTGAAGTGCCATGATAGTCATTATTGCCTTGGAACTTTTGTTGCCAGTCACTACTCATCACATTTGACCTCTGAACATTGATACCAGTCTAGATTGGTATCAATTTTGTTCCCCACCATTGATTTGGATGTCCAGATATTCTCAGAGGATATCTGAACAAATGAGATTCCTTTCTACTTGCTAAATCAAGGCTTACACCCCCTTTCCATGGAGTCCCCAAGAATGTATGTTTGAGTAATTTTTTAACATTATGAATAATGCCTATCAACTTTTGTTTAAATATTTTATTTTTCAAGTAATTTAATTTGAACAGCATAAAAAGGGAAAGCCAATTCATGGGTTAGATAGATAGTAACCTAGTACACTTTTATATAGACCTCATAAAATAAATCCAGTGTTTTACAAGTGACACTATTATTGCTACGATAAATGAGACCCTACAGGGTCCCACTGAGTTGCTTAGGGCCTTGCTTTTGCTAAGATTGGCTTTGAACTCATGGTCCTCCTGCCTCAGACTCAGGAACTGCTGCAATTACAGGTGTGTGCCACTGTGTCCTGCAGTTACTGTACATTTATTTGTGCTCCTAAAAATTCTAGTTTTAACTGTCTGTAGGTCTTTGGTCATTTGTTCTAGCTACTTTTTTGGAGAACTGTTCAGCATGGGCTCTGCATAGCTGCTTCTCCAGAAATCAAAGTAACAGCACTTGCTTCCCCAGGGCTTCTCTGTTGCCACTGAAGCATGAAGTGCAATGAGACCCACCCACTTGGTTCTCAGTATGTAGTGAGGTTTTAATGCTCTGTGGGGAAATCTTGGACCAATGACAGATAAGCACCAAGAGATAAGTTGTTCTCCCTTTATCCCTTAACACACAGTAGCTCATATATTATATTGGTACATAGTAGTTCATAGGGCCTTTCTAAAGACTGTACTTTATACCATTTAAAGGTCTACTTTAAAATCCATGTCCTCATGTCCCTCTCCTTCTTTCCCTCTATAACTCCCCAATAAAGTAGTATCAGATAAAATTTTGCCTCTGCCTCTGCTTCCTGGGAATCCCCAATTAACACATCATATATGTAGACATTACTTACCTGAAGTGTTCCTCTGGGGTTTTGCTAGGTTTTTGTTTTGTTTTTTTATTTTTGCTTACTGGGAATGGGACTCGGGGCTTCTCACATGCTTGGCAAGTTCTATTTACTGTGCATCTTCTATGTGCCAAATATTCTTCTAAATGATAGGAATACACCGGTTAAAAATAATATTCATGGTTTCTGATTCATGGGCAAAAGTTGCATAGAAATGATAGGAGAGTTATTGCATAATCATT
Organism: Marmota marmota marmota; assembly: GCF_001458135.2. Classification (NCBI taxonomy): domain Eukaryota; kingdom Metazoa; phylum Chordata; class Mammalia; order Rodentia; family Sciuridae; genus Marmota; species Marmota marmota. Next base: position 4,772,484 of record NW_025999990.1, on the reverse strand, counting down.
TCTAATCACTGTCTTCCCCTGCTTCCATTGCTTGGTTCTTCCTGAAGAAGAAATAAGACCACTTCCAGAACTACGAATATTGGTGTATTTGTAGTAGGTTTAGATTGAAATATCTTTACTCCTAATATGACCACAGCTATTTAAGACAGTTATAGAGAGGAATAGAGGGCACTTACATTCACAGATGTTCAATTCTAAAGTAGGGCAACTGAATTATTAGTATTAGTCTCCTATTATTCATCCACATTACTTGTGGCTTGTTTGGCTGCTTAAAGAAGAAGTAGACAACAGGCAGTGGAAAACAGTTTTAGTTTTAAATACAATGTAGTTGAATATGGACAAGTTAGAGGGGGATTTTAAAAACAATTTTATGGTACATTATAATTATATATAATATGGGATTCATACATGCACATAACTTGATCAATCTCATATCCTACCACTTTCCTTTTCTCTACCTTTCTTCTTCTCCCAATACACTTGCTCTACTCTACTAATCTCTCCCATCTATTATTATTTTTAGTAGCAATAGTAGAAGTTATAGTGCATTGTAATCATATATATATATATATAGATATATATAGATATATCTATATATATATATATATATATGATTCCTTGTGGTATATTTGCACATGGGCATAGCATAATTTGATAGGTTTAATTTCATAATGCTTCTGTATGGCCTTTCCTTCCTCTAATCTATTGGTCTCCCTTCAATTTTCATAAAAACATCTTTTTTACTCCCCCCCCAACCTACCTTCCATATAAGACAGAAAACATTTGACCTTTGACTTTCAGTGACTTATTTCTGTTAACAGGGTGTTCTCCAGTTTCATCCTTTTACCAGCAAATGACACGATTTAATTTGTCTTTGTGGCTGAGTGTACCACATTTTATTTAAGCAGTCATCTAGACTGGTTCTATAATTTTGCTATATAAATTGTACTGCTATAAATATTGATATGCATTTATCACTATAAGATGCTAATTTTAGTTCTTTTGGATAAATTCCAAGGAGTGGGATAGTTGGGTCATATTATGGCTCCATTCCTACTGTTTTGCAGAATCTTCATACTACTTTCCAAAGTGGTTGTACTAATTTGCAGTCCCACCAACAATGTATGATTATACCTTTTCCCCCACAACCTTGGCAACAATTATCATTTTTTTTTATTTTTTTATTTTTTGGTACTGGGGATTGAACCCAGGGTCACTCAATCACTGAGCCTCGCCCCACCCCTTTTTAATATACATTTTATTTAGTGTCAGGGTCTCACTAAGCTGCTTAGGGCCTCACTGCGAGGCTAACTTTGAACTTGTAATCCTCCTGCCTCAGCTTCCCAAGCCACTGGAATTACACATTTGCCACTACACCTGGCTGTTATTTGTATTCTTGATGATTTCTGTTGTAACTGAAGCAAGATAAAAATCTCAGTGTAGTTTTGATTAGCATTTTATTGTTAAGGATGTTGAACATGTTTTTATCTTTGTTGACTATTTGCATTTTTGGGGGGGATGTCTGTTTAGATCATTTAACCATTTATTGATTAGATTATTTGTTTTTTTTTTTTTTTGGTGTTAATGTTTTCAAGTTATTTATGTTCTGGATATAGATCCCTTGTCAGAAAATTAGCTGGCAAACACATTCTTCTATTCTGTAGGCTCTCTCTTCATGCTCATTTTTCCTTTGCTATGCAGAAGATTTTAATGCCATCCCACTTATTATTTCTAGGTTTTTTTTATTCTTGAGCTTTTGGGGTGCCTGTACCAATATATTAGAGTGTTGATCCTGTGTGTGTGTGAGTGTGTGTGTGTGTGTGTATGTGTGTGTGTTTCCTAGCAGTTGCAAAATTTCCGTTCTGTTTATTCTTTGATTCACTTTGATTTGACATTTGTGCAGGGTAAGAGATTGGATGTAGTTTCATTTTTCTACATATGAATATCCATTTTTCCCAATATCATTTGTATCTTTTCTCCAACATATTTTTTTTGTACCTTTGTTAAGGATGAGATAACTTTATCTGTGTGGATTTGTCTTTGTGTCTTCTAATTTATGCTGTTGTTCTTCATGTCTGGTTTTATGTCAATACCATGCTTTTTAATTACTGATAGCTCTATAGTATAATTTGAGATCTGGTATTATGATGCTACCATATCATTCTTGTTGCTTAGGATTGCTTTGGCTATTCTAGATATTTTATTCTTTCATATAAGTTTTAGACCTTTTTTTTTCTCATTCAGTGAAGAACATCATTGGTATTTTGATGGGGATTGTATTGAATCTGTATGACACTTTGGGTAATATGGCAATTTTGACAATATTAATTATGGTGATCCAAGAACATGGGAGGTTTTTTTGTCTTCTTTAATTTATTTCTTTGGTGTTCTATAGTTTTTGTTGTAGAGGTCTTTTACTTCCTTAGTTAGATTTATTCCTAGATATTTGATTTTATATTATTTTTGCTTGAGGCTTTTATAAATGGACTTGTTTCCCTCATTTCTTTTTCAATACATTCATTGTTGGAATATAGGAAAGCTATTAATTTTTGCCTATTGTTCTTGTATCCTGGTACTTTGCTGAATTTGTTTATCATTTCTACAAGTCCTCTGGTAACATTTGTGGAGTCTTCTAATTATCCTAACATCAGCAAAAATAATTTGGCTGCTTCTTTTTTTCTATATATTCATTTAATATCCTTCACATGCCTGTTTACTCTGCCCAGAATTTCGAGAACTACATTGTATAGAGGTGGTGAAATGGGATCCTTGTTTTCTTTTTTCTTTTTTTTTAAGTGTAGCTACACACAATACCTCTTTTTAATATTTTATTTTTTAGTTTAGATGGACACAATATCTTTATTTTATTTTATGTTTTTATGTGGTGCTAAGGATCGAACCCAGGGCCTTACATGTGCTAGGTGAGCGCTCTACCACTGAGCCAACCCCAGTCCTAGACACAATACCTTTATTTATTTATTTTTATGTGGTGCTGAGAATCAAACCCAGTGCTTCACACATGCTAAGCAAGTGCTCTACCACTGAGCTACAGCTGCAGCTCCCTTGTCTTATTCTTGATTTTAGAAGAAGTGCTTTCAATTTTTCTCCATTCCTCATGATAGTGGCTTTGATTTTGTCATGTATAGCATTTGGGTTGTTGAGTTAATTTCCTTCTATTCTGAGTTTTTTCAGTGTTTTTAACATGAATGGGTGCTGTATTTTGTCAAAGGCTTTGTCTGCATTTATTGTGATGAGCGTGGGATTTTTGTCCTTAAGTCTAGCTATGTGATAAATAGCATTCATTGAATTGCATTGTGTTGAACCAATCTTGCATCACTGGGATGAATTCAACTTGATCATGATGTACAACCTTCTTAATGTGTTTTAAAATATGGATTGCTAATATTTTATTAAACCTTTTTTAATCTTTGTTCCTCAGGGATATTGGTTTGTCAATCTTTTCCTTTGATATGTCTTTATCTGTTTTTGGTATCATGGTGATACTGGCTTTACAGAATAGGTTTGGCTGTGTTCCCCCCTTTTCATTTCTTAGAATAATTTGAAGAGGATTGGCAGTAATTCTATTTTAAAGGTCTGATAGAACTCAGCTGAGAATCCATCTATTCTTGGGCTTTCCTTTGTTGGAAAGTGTTTGTTGTTGTTTTGGTATTTTTAAAAATTACTGCTTCTATCTCATTGTTAGTTATTGTTTTATTTAGATTTTCTATGTTCTCTTTATTTATTTTTGGCAGGTCATATGTGTCTAGAAACATAACCCATTTTTCTGGGTTGCCCAATTTATTGGAGTATACATTTTTAAAAGTTGCCAATGTTCCTCTGGAGATCTGTGATATCTGTGGAGATAACTACTTTTTCATATCTAATTTTTAAATTTGTTCTATACGTGACAATATACATGACAATAAATGCATTTTGACACATCATACATAGAGTATAACTTCTATACTTCTGGTTGTACATGGTGTGGGATTACATTAGTCATGTAATCATACATGCACATAGAACATAATGTCCAATTCATTTTGTTATCCTTTCTATCCCCCTACTCCTGTCACCTCCCTTCATCTCTAATTTGTTGATCTGGGTCTTCTATCTCTGTTTCTTTTGGTTAGTTTGGCTAAGTTTCTCACCTTATTTATCTTTTCAAAGAACCAACTTTTTCTTATATTTATATTTTGTGGGGTTTTTTTATTCCTTGTACATTAACTTTTGTTCTAATCTTATTTTCTGTCTTTAGCTTGTTTTGGAACTTGTTTGGTCCTTCTTTTCTAGGGCCTTCAGATATACATTAGATTCCTTGTTTTGGTTCTTTTTTAATTTTTTTTTAATGTAGGCACTTAATGCTATAAATTCTTCTCTTAGAACTGCCTTTATAGTGTCCTAGAGATTTGGACATATTGTATCACTACTATTCTTATTTGATTCTAGGAATGTTTATATTTCTCCTTTCATTTTTCCTATGATCTACTCCTCATAGGGTTGTTCAATCTCAATGTGTTTGTGGTTTCTGTATAATTTCTAACTGATATTTGATTTTATTATATTATGATCTGATAGAATGCAAGGTATTATATCACTTTTTGTGTATGTTTTCCAAGATTTGCTTTGTGACCTAAAATATGATCTCCTTTAGAGAAGGTTTCATGAGCTGCTTAGAAGAAAGAGAATTCAGCTATTGTTAGATTATATATTCTATAGATGTCTGTTAGGTCCATTTTTTGTAGATATTTAGGTCAGAAGTGTCTTTATTGATTTTGTATTTGAATGACATGTCAGTGAGTAGGGTATGTTGAAATTACTCCACATTATTGTGTCAAGTTATGTCTAGACTTAATGTCAGAAACATGTTTGTTTAACATAATTAGGGACACTGATGTTTGGGATATCAATATTTACTATCATTATATCTTCTTATTGGATTTTTCTCTTTATTAGTATATTGGTGGCCTTCTTTGTCTCTTTTAATTTTTGCCTGGAATCTGCTTTGTCAAATATGAATACAGCTACTCCTGCTTATGTTTGGACTCCATTTGCATGGAATATCTTTTTCCATCCTATTACTTTCACTCTGTGAGTATTTTGCCTATAAGTTGAGTCTCTTCCAAATAGCATACAGTTGGGTCTTATTATATAATCCACTGTCTTTTAATTGGAAAGTTGAATTCATTTACATCCAGATTGATTGTCTTGCCATTTTGAATTGTTTCAAATATTTAAAAATATTTAATTCAGTCTTAATTTTCATTTGCCTAAGTACTGTTCTAATGAGCATCATCCATTTGGGAGTTCTAGGCTTTTATGTCCACATATGTAGTATTGCATTAAATAGTTTTTGTAGTGCTGACTTAGTGGTCATACATTCTTTTAGTTTATCCTCATCTTGGAATGTTTTCATTTCTTCTTTGTTTCTGAATGATAGTTTACTGGATATAGCAGTCTTGGTAAACATTTCTTTTGTTTAGAATTTGGATTATTTCATCTTAAGTGCTCTTGGGTTTTAGAATCTGAATTGAGAAGTCAGAATTAAGGTTTATTGGTTTACCTTTAAATGTGACCTGATGTTTTCTCTTGTAGTTTTTAAAATTCTATTTTTAATCTCTGTGTTAGGCATTTTTATTATGATATGTCTTGGAGTGTTACTTTTTTTAATGATTTTGTTTGTTTGGAGTTCTGTATATAGATATCTTTCAAATTCCTAAAGCTTGGAACTTTTTGAGCTACTATTTCACTAAAAATGTTTTTATGTCATTAGCCTATCTCTCTCTCTCTCTCTCTCTCTCTCTCTCTCTCTCTCTTTAATTCCAATGACTTTATAAGTGTGGTCTCAGTGTTGTACCAGAGTTCTTGTATATTCTGATCATGATCTTTCATATATTTATTGTTCTTTACTGGTTTTGAGTGTTCTAGTTTATATACCCTGTCTTGGGGGCCTAAAGTTGTGCTTTCTACATAGTCAATTCTGCTGCTGATATTTTTTAAATTAATTAATTAATTAATTTGTTCTAATTTGTTATATATGATACCAGAATGCATTTCAAATCATAGTATATATATGGAGCACATTTTTTTCATTTATCTGGTTGTACATAAAGTAGTCACACAATTCATGTCTTCATACATGTACCTAGAGTAATAATGTCAATCTCATTCCACCATCTTTCATACCTTCATGCCTCCTCCCTTCTCCTCTCTCCCCTTTTCCCTATCCAGAGTTCCTCCATTCTTCCTATACTCCCCCACCCCTGACAACCATTATGGATCGCATCCACTTATCAGAGAAAACATTCGGCCTTTGGTTTTTGGGGATTGGCTTACCTTACTTTGCATAATATTCTCCAAATCCATCCATTTACCTGCAAATGCCATGATTTTATTCTTTTTTAATACTGAGTAATATTCTATTGTGTATATATACCAGTTTCTTTGTCTATTCATCTACTGAAGGTCATCTAGGTTGCTTCCACAGTTTAGCTATTGTGAATTGTGCTGCTATAAACATTCATGTGACTGTCTGTCACTGTAGTATGCTTTTTTTTCCTTTAGATATAGATAGCTGGGGCAAATGGTGGTTCCATTCCAAGTTTTCACTGCTTTTCATATTGGTTGTACCAATTTGCAGTCCTACTTCTGGTGATATTTTAACTGAAGTTTTTATGTGATTTATTGTGTCTTTCATTTCCAGGAGTTCAAATTGGTTCTTTTTGAAATCTCTATTTCTTTATTGAAATGATATTTCTTTTATTTTCTCTCTTAATTAATTTATTAGCCCTTCTTTTATCTCTCTAATCATTTTCTTTTTTTTAAATTTTTTATTGTTGGTTGTTCAAAACATTACAAATTTCTTGACATATCATATTCCACACTTTGATTCAAGTGGGTTATGAACTCCCACCTCCACCCCATACACAGATTGCAGAATCACATCA
>NW_025999990.1:4752655-4762509 GCF_001458135.2 Marmota marmota marmota | reverse complement strand
TCCAAGAAGCAGCCTCCGCAGGCTCCCCAGCCCTGGGCCAGGGCAGTTCTGGGAGCCGGAACTCGGCCACCCCGCGCTCGGTGCACGCTCCGATAAGAGCAGGCTCTAAGAAGCACCCAGGCACTGAGCCCGAGCAATCTGTCTGCAAGCTGCAGGCGAATGGCAGCCTGAAATTACCTGTTCTATGGCTGAATGAGCTGCGGTCAGTCGAAAACAGGGATGGTGACGTCAGCTCTCCAACATGGTGGCCGCTGGCCTCCTCTGTGGTCTGACCGGTGTGGAGAACCGAGATGGACCGCTTCCTTCCCCCGTCTCGAACCCAGAATTCAGCCCTGAGTACGATGCTTGCACGGCTGGCAGAAACTGCAGCGCTGTATCCCTGCGACACTATCTCCTCGTTTCCCAGCTCGCGCTGCAGACTCTAGCCCCGGGGCGATTTGCTGAATAAGCAGTGTTACCCTCCGCGTGACAAATCTCTCGCGTTTGAGTCCCCGTAGCCGATCCTCGTGGGATGGAAATCCTTCCTCCAGGTTCTGGAGCACCCCACTATTGCTGGAAATTCCTAACAAGATAGCCTTTAGCTGTCCTGACTTGTCATACTCCCACACAGTGACGCAGCACACGGGGGCAATGCACTCCCCTCGCCGCCATCTTCCCGATCTCTAATCATTTTCATAGTAAATTTTTGTATTCTTTCTGTGCAGTTTTATCCCATTCAAAATCTGTGAGTTCTTTGTTGGGGGATTGTAAACTTCGAAGGGAGACTCATTTACCTGTTTTCTCATGTTTCAAATGTATGAGACTTGTACATGTTGAGTTAGGTTTCACTTCCTCTTTAATGTGAGGATATTTTTGTTAGTAATCCTGGTGCTTCAGTATTTCCTAGCTTCAATACAAAGGCAGAGCATGTTCTCAGTATATTTCAATCTTCAATGATTATTTGAAATGACAGATTACTCAGTTTGCCGCTTAAAATCTGCTGATTTAATTCACTCTTGGAGAGTTGCTGCAACACTGTGGATTCCTATGAGCTGCCATCTTGCTCATCCAGTGTATCTGGGGTATATTTTTAAAATGCTCAACTTAGCATTTATATTTTTAGGTAGTTAAATGTTGCAACTTTTATTGACTCAAGACTGCAATTCCATCCAAGTGCTAAACAAGATGTTCTAAATCAGGTTCATGCTCAAGCTTTAAGGTCTCTTTTTCCCCACCTAAACTTTTATGCAAAATACCATATATAGAAAGTATGTGAATTTTTCTAGGGAGAAGATCCATAGCTTTCCTGACAAGATCCTGGGGAGAAAAAACAAGCAAAAGGAAAGGAAAATGATTAAGAGTTAATGAGTGAAGGGTGCTATTGAATGTAATTGTAATGTTTTTGCAATTGGTGCTCTCCTGTCCCAGTTGAAGCCACCACCTTCCTCCCAAGACCTGTACTGTCTACTTTGACAATAGGAGGTACCATTTTCTATACTTCTCTTGGAAAGATGATGTATGGGAAAGAGTTTTCCACTATGTGTGAAATTCTCACATCCCATCTGTTTTGTGTTTCAGTAGGCAAAGTGTGACTTGTCTAATCATATCTCATAATCTTAAAAAAAGATAAAATATCTTTATTATAAGATGAAAAGATGTAGCCAGACATTAGGAAGATAGTAATATGTATGTAAAATAAATATTATAGAAGCAGATTCAAGTCAATAACTACCAGTTAGAAATAATAGATTTCAACGGAACCCATTTGAAATTAATATGTTTAGGTTATTGATTGTTAAGTGTTCTCAGATGGGGCAACATAGTGAGAACTTGTCTTAAAATAAAATTAAAAGGCTTAAGGGGTAGCTCAACAGTAGATCACTTGCCTAGCATGCACAAGGCCCTGGGTTGAATCCCAAGTACCACAAACAAAGAACAACAACAAACAAACAAAAAAAACCCAAAGAGAGAAAAAATACTGTTTCATTGAATTATGAAGCTGTTCTAAATGTTGACATACTTCATCATGGAATATCAAAAAATATTTTTAAATATCACTCTCTTCAGAAAAGTCTCTAAGTATAGGGAAGCCTTACATAAATAAAAATTTTCTAAAATTCTGATTTTTGCTTGGAAGCCCCAATTTTACCATTTTGATTGGCAATAAGTACTGTACGTTGTTTCTCTTAAAGTGACAGATTTACTTAGTTCTTTTTTGTGAAAATGTCTGACAAAAATCACCAAATCTTAATAACTAGTTTGGCAGTGGATCTTGAAGTAAAACACTGTTATTTGAAAACAACAGCTAGTTCATCTCACACCTCAATAACAAAGATACTTTTTTGAAATAATCATTATGATTTCAGATGCAGCAGAAAAACTTTATGTGTATCTTTCATTTTTGTCACATTCCATTTTTTAAAATGTAGATTCAGGAGTAAAAACTTAATATAACTAATATTTTCCTGAATTCATAAAAGCTGCTCCTTATGTAAACTTGCTTTTTTAAATTTTTATTTTTATTCTTTTTACCCGTGCAGGTGCATGGCAGTGAAGAATACAATGACTTAGATATTTTGCCCATTGCTTTGATTTGTACTAAGACTCTAACAACTTAACTCACTATTGTACTGCATCATCAGTACAATTGTCACAGTGAAAAGGGCAATTAATTTTTTAGTGTTTTTGTCAAAATACTTTTTGTCCTCTTGAATCCCCCAGGAGGATCAGGGACATACATTGAAATTCCTTTTCCTAGAGGATTCTTTATACCTGGTAAGCATTTCTCCCCTCTTTTTATTTTGTTCCAGAGGAATGTGACTTAATTAACTTACACAGAAATACTACAGACAGTGAAGTGCCCCTTCCTGGAAGTGTTTCTCTTGTAAGAGGCCTAGAATTGACAGTGCATGGCAAGTGCTATACTCATTCATGCATGCATGCTTTGTTCAGAACATACTCTGTGTAAGACACTCTAATATTGAGGGTTGACAATAGTAACTTTTTGTGAAATTGTCCCTGAATCCCTCAAATTGCAAAAAATAGGTGAGATAGCTATATTCAATATCACTTCTATATTTAATTGTTAAATTATAAATAAAAATATATAAGTTCAGCATACTTAATCCTCAACCCAACATAATCTTTAAAATATAAAATGTATATATATTATTGGTGGAGAAGACAACTGAATTACTATCCTTTATTTCTTTGGAATATTTCTCTATCCCAAGAGAATATTATTAAAGTCTATTCATTTTGTACTGGAATACATATGCATATACATACATTATATAATAGGTGCAAGTTTTAACTTATTTTAATTTTATTCAACTCTTTCTCGGAGATAACTTTTAGTGAAAACAAAATTTTATATTTCTTTTTGTTTGATAGTTTTAAAGAAAGAATTACATTAAAAGGCACTTTTTTAAAGAATATTCACTGCTAGGAAACAAAGCCACAGTCATTTTTAGAAGGTAGAATGTAACTGGATTTGCATTTGTTCTGAAGGTGAAGCAAACTAATTTCTCTTTACTTAAAGACCCAAGGAAAAAGCTGCTGTAGAATTGAGAGCAGTTTTCATCAAAGACTTGTAGTAATTTTCAGATCAAAAATTGATTAAGAGGAACCTTAAATTAAAGCACTTTGCTAGGTGAAAGAAGCAGTTCTGAAAAGTTATATATATCAACTGTATAATATTCTGGAAAAGAAAACAAGTGATTGACTGAAGTTGAGGAGGAGGATGAGAGGGATAAATAAGTAGAATATGTAAGATTTTTAGGGCAGTGAAACTATTCTATAGGATACTATAATGGAGTAGATGACATTATACATTTTTTAAAACCCATAGAATTCTGCAACACAAAGACTGAATCTTATAGACTTCATTCACTATGTATCAATATTGGTTCATCAATTATGATAAATGTACCACACAAATACAAGATATAATAATAGGCAAAACTCAGTTTGGGGGGCTACATGGAAATTTCCCGGATTTTTTGCATAATTGTAAACCAAATCTGTTCTCAAAATGTCTATCTATAGAAACGTCACCTAGATATTGAAACCTTGGTGTTATGCTTTTGAAGCACACCACAACCAATAATCCCAACCGCATTCTGGACAGTAAAAATAGTTTCATTAAAAGTCAAAAATAACAGTCCAGGATGCTAAAATGCAATCACTGGGTAGTCCTAAAAAATAGTTACTGTAAAAGACATCTTTGGGAAAATTGGTATAATTTTATGTACTAGAGACAATACTATATTAGTGTTTAATTCTCTGATTCTGATCATTATGCTGATTAACAGCATCAGCATAACCTTGTAATGTGCACTGTGAGAAATGCAAATTTTCACAGCCTACCCCAGACATTGAATCTCGAACTCTGAGGATAGACCCAGCAATATGTGGTTTAACAAGTTTTCCAGATGATTCTGACAGGTGGTAAAGTTTTACAGCCACAGAGAGAACATTGTAATAATTGATTACTAGGTTACTTTTTGAATAGTTGTGCTGTTCTTGCTCCTGTCATTCACCTTCTCATATAATGAACAGCTGGCTTTGACATTTACCCCGGGATAACACTCCCAGTACTTCCTAAATCAACTCAAGGATATGCTGCATTATGGTGTTGGTGGAGAAGAAAAGCAGATTCAGGAAATAGACTTATGATGGATATGGAAAACAGTTCTCATGGATGGCATAGAATAAGTTCTTCACCCTGTAGGAAAACAATCTATATTTTAATGATAGTGTGAATTCTCACCTTGTATTCCTACTATCCACTTTTGTACCCAAAACATGCATATTTGTTGACATATTTCAACCATTTAGACAGAGTTTGTAGTCAGCTCTCCTGTTCAAGGTAGTGATCTCTGCAGAAACAGACATGCATGGCTGAGGAAATCAGTCACTTCTACTAGTAAACCTAAACTTTCGTCTGTAAAGAAGCTAAGTATCATCAGACTTCTGAGGAACACCAACCAATATTGTAAGGGATAAATAGAAAACTGATCTGAGGGGAGACATATCTTGAATACAAAAGTAATAGTATAAAAAGCTCCAATTATTATCCAAGATATTCAAGAGGGTATTATATCTGGAGTGAAAGAATAATTTACTATTTTCAAAAAGCAAAGTATTAAAAAGAACTCATGAAAATTAAAAACATGATTTATAAAATTAAAAACATGGTACAAGGGGTGTATAACAGAATGGGGCAAAATACAAACCTCAAAAACAAGCTTTCTGAAGAGGAGGATTTTATGTTATGTTCATTACTTTTTTACCAGCATGTGGAATGGTATCCATTCTGTACTATTCACTCCATGAATATTTGTTGAATCAAAGAATGAATGATTTTGTGTCTGTATACAATGAAAATTTAAAAATAGGAAGGGAAGAGAGAATAGATAATATATCCAATGAAATGTTTCAAATTCAAGGATAAAGAGAAAGTTGTAAAGACTTGGAGGAGAAACAAAAGTAATATTTTTGCCAGACTTTTAATATTCAGTACTGAATACATATTACCAAATAATGGATCAGTATCTTTAAAGTTCTAAGTGAAAAAAAATTATTTTGTACAGGGCACTGGAGATTGAACCCAGAGGCACTTAACCACTGAGCCACATCCCCAGCCCTATTTTTTTATATCTTATTTAGAGACAGGGTTCACTGAGTTGCTTATGGCCTCCTAAGTTGATGAGGCTGGCTTTGAATTTGCAATCCTCCTGCCTCAGCCTCTCAAGTAGCTAGGATTACAGGCATGCACCACTGCACCAGGACTCCAAGTGACATTTTTTTAGTCTAGAACTGTTTTCTCTTATGGTACCGGGTATTAAATCCAGGGGAGCTCTGCCACTGAACTACAAACCTAGCCCTTTTTCCATCTGTTATTTCTATTTTGAGACAGCCTCACTAAATTGCCTAGACTAGCCTTGAACTCTCCGTCCTCCTGCCTCAGCCTCCTGAGTAACTGAGATTATAGGTGTGCACCACTTTACCTGGTTCAATATAGAAATGTGTACTTGGATAAAATTCAAAAGTGAAGAAAAAGAGAATTTCAAACATGTAAAATGTACAAAACTTGCTGCCCACGTGAATATCCTGGAACAAGTTTCAAAGATAAACTAGAGTAAAACATAAGAGGAATTTAAGAAAGGACCATATGGGTATAAGAAAACAGTGTTAAATAAGCAGAAGAATAAAACATTTAAAACTAATATAGATTAATTCAGTTTTAGGAAAAATATTCTTAAAATAGAGGCATAAGACTGTCTTTGTATTTTGGGGTTGGGAAGAAAATGCATTTTGTTTTATTTAGAAAGAGAAATTATGAACCCTGAACTTGAACTATTTATGTTAAAAGCTGAAATTCATCTTCAGAAGAATAGGATATAATAACAGATGCAAAAACTTCCACAGTACTTTTTATATTATGGGTACTGTTCTAAATCCCTTTTAGATATTGACCATTTTAATTCTTATCACTCCATGAGTTAGCTACTGTTAGTATAGACACCTTCCAAAGGAGGAAAGTAACCCAAGCAGTTCAGTAACTTACATAATATCACAGAGGCATTAGTGGCAGAGCCCATACAGGTTAACATAGTGGTCTGTGCCCTTAGTCTGCTATAGTGTTGCTTTTGGAGGGGGGAAGATGAAGAAATAGGCCAAACATAACAGTAATCATAGATATTATAATGAGTTAAAAATCACTGTTACTTTGTTTTTCTTTTTGTTAATAAATACTAGGTTTATTAAAATTTATATTAATTTTAAAGTTTAAATGCTTATAGTATTTATTAATTTATTATTTTTGAGAAAATAACTGAAGAGATTTTGTTTGGTTGACCTATGTAGTATGATATCCATGTGGCCAAAAATGGTCAAGCAACTGAGCATTCATTTGTTGAGTAATGATAATCATGTGTTGCTGTTTCTAACTTCCCTGGAGAGCCCATCTAAATGCAATTCTGTCTTTTAACCTACATCATTATCATCAAAACATTTAGTGAACATTCATTATTTGCCAGTATTATTCAAAGTAATACATATTACCACTCCACTTTGAATAATACTGGCAAATGAAGTCCATGGGAGAGATATTGCAGGCTTCCCAGTGAATGCTTAAAACTATGAATAGTACCAACCCTATATGTACTGTTGGCTTCTGTATCATATAACTTATGATAAAGTTTAATTTATAAGTTAGGCATATAAGATATTAACAACAATAACTAATAACAAAATAGAACATTATAATAATATACTATAATAAAATTTGAATGTGGTCTCTCACTCAAATATCTTTATTGTACTGTACTCTTGTGATTGTCTGAGATGACACAGTGCCTCTGTACTTAGGTAAAGTAAGTTCAATGATAGCACTATTGTGACTTCGGCTAATGTGTCAGCACTGCAGTATAATAGCTGTGAATCTGATAGCTGGGAGCTACTAAGTGACTAACAGGTGGTTAGTATACATAGCATGGATATTTCGGATAAAGGGATTATTCTTGTGCAATGAAGAATAGAATGAGATGGCATAAAATTTTATCAAACTACTCAAAATGTCATGCAGTTGAAAACTTACAAATTATTTCTGGAATTTTCCATTTAGTATTTTCAGACTATATGTGATCTTAGATAACTGAAACCATGAATGAGGAGAGACTACTACATATTAACTCACTTAAAAATGTGGTAGTGAAGAATGTTTTTCTAGATCTCAACTTTTGGTGTTGAAATTCCTACTTAACTACTAGTAGTTACAGCTAGTGACATTTTTACTTCAGTTACCTTTGATCTAAAACCTGATAACAATGAAAGTACCTATAAGTAGGGTTTTCACATTTATGAAATGAATTCAGATGTACAGTCAGGCCTTCATATCCTTGTGTCCAGATCACAGATTCAGTCACAGATTCAAAATATTTTAAAAAATTCCATCTGAACTGAATACATACAGATGTTTTTCTTATCATCATTCCCTAAAACACTACTGTGTAACAACTATTTACATGGCATTTACATTGTATTAAACATTGTAAGTAATCTAGAGATAATTTAAAGTATGGAGGAGGATGTACATAATAAGCAAATATTAAACCATTTTCTATAAGGGACTTGAACTCTGTAGATTTTGGTATCCACAGACAAATCCTGCAACTGATACCCCAAGATACCAAAGGACCACTATACAAGTTTCATCATCTTATTTCAAAAACTTAAAGTATTTGTTAAGAAAATATAAGATAAATGTTTGACTTTCTGGTGAATATACTGTTATAAAGACAGACATGTTATGCCATGTACATGTTCCTTTGGTTATGAATGGGTATTTAATTTCAAGCTATTTTATTCAATCTGTTTTCTTATAATATCCATTCATTTTTGGATCACAGTAATAAGAACTACACAGAGGAAATTTATTCTGTCTCTCACACACACACACACTTGAACATGCTTATCTTGACTTCTCTTAATGTTTTTCTGAATACATATCCTCAGCCTTTTAATGCAAGCTTCACATGAGGGAGTTTCAGAACTCATGCTGCTCTGACCCTCAATATTTCTATTAGATGATTCTAGTTTATTTTTCAAAGTAGCTCTAAAGTCTGTGTCCCTCAAAATATGTTGCAATCATCATATAATGACAGGCATATAAACCCACACTATTCTGCAGTTCAAGTTTCATTTGCTTTTTAAGCAAACACATACCTTTTTGAACTTCTAGGAAGTCTAAATTCTCAAATCTTTACATAAAACTTCTTTAAGCTAAGGTTTATTCTTCTCCTATATGTGCAGTCTGAAATCAGGGGTTTATATTTCCCCCCCTGACAAATTCCATTTTAATATTAGCCCAAGGACCTATTCAGGCTTTGTCAAATATCTTGATCCTGCCATTTGTTTTAGCTTAGTCTATATCTTTATATATTATTTGTTAATATCATTCCCTGTTCCCAGAAAGATTTTGATTTTTAGTAACTAGCCAGCTATCAAATTCCGATAAGGATTTGGGGGATGTCTTTCTATGAAGATTAAAATGGTGAGGAGATAAGAGTGAGTCCATAGGCAGAACCATTAAAATTTTTCTTTAAAATAGTTAATATTGAACCATTAATGAGTGAATTTTTTATTTTTTTTATTTTTTATTCTTGCCTGTTCAAAACATTACATAGTTCTTGATATATCATATTTCACACTTTGATTCAAGTGGGTTATGAGCTCCCATTTTTACCCCATATACAGATTGCAGAATCACATCAGTTACACATCCATTGATTTACATATTGCCATACTAATGTCTGTTGTGTTCTGCTGCCTTTCCTATCCTCTACTATCCCCCCTCCCCTCCCCTCCCCTCTTCTCTCTCTGCCCCCTCTACTGACATTCATTTGTCCTCCTTGTATTATTTTTCCCTTTCCCCTCACTTCCTCTTGTATGTACTTTTGTATAACTCTGAGGGTCTCCTTCCATTTCCATGCAATTTCCCTTCTCTCTCCCTTTCCCTCCCACCTCTCATCCCTGTTTAATGTTAATCTTCTTCTCATGGTCTTCAACCCTACTCTGTTCTTAGTTACTCTCCTTATATCAAAGAAGACATTTGGCATTTGTTTTTTAGGGATTGGCTAGCTTCACTTAGCATAATCTGCTCTAATGCCATCCATTTCCCTGTAAATTCTATGATTTTGTCATTTTTTAATGCAGAGTAATACTCCATTGTGTATAAATGCCACATTTTTTTATCCATTCATCTATTGAAGGGCATCTAGGTTGGTTCCACAGTCTTGCTATTGTGAATTGTGCTGCTATGAACATCGATGTAGCAGTGTCCCTGTAGCATGCTCTTTTTAGGTCTTTAG
>NW_025999990.1:4740559-4752390 GCF_001458135.2 Marmota marmota marmota | reverse complement strand
GTGGGGTCGGGCTCCAAATTCCTCAATAGGACACCCATAGCACAAAAGTACATAACTAGAATCAACAAATGGGACTTACTCAAACTAAAAAGTTTTTTCTCAGCAAAAGAAACAATAAGAGAGGTAAATAGGGAGCCTACACCCTGGGATCAAATCTTTACTCCTCACACTTCAGATAGAGCCCTAATATCCAGAGTATACAAAGAACTCAAAAAATTAGACAATAAGAGAACAAACAACCCAATCAACAAATGGGCCAAGGACCTGAACAGACACTTCTCAGTGGAGGACATACAGTCAATCAACAAGTACATGAAAAAATGCTCACCATCTCTAGCAGTCAGAGAAATGCAAATCAAAACCACCCTAAGATACCATCTCACTCCAGTAAGATTGGCAGCCATCATGAAGTCAAACAACAACAAGTGCTGGCGAGGATGTGGGGAAAAGGGTACACTTGTACATTGCTGGTGGGACTGCAAATTGGTGAATTTTTTAAGTACAACTATCAAACAGCAAATTTATTTTACCAATCTATATCCCTCCAACACAGGAAGAAAACCACCAGTTGATGAAGATCTACTTTTGAGATATTATGCTGTTATTGTGAATAAGAAGAACAATTTATCATTGTTTTGTTTTTTACCAGAAATGTGCAGTTTTCCTGATTATTAAACACTTTTGAGCCTTTTTTAATCCATTAAACACATTTATCCTAATGTTCTTTTTATGTATTTTTTGTTGATTGATTCATTTATTTCAAATAATGAATAGTTTCAACTTTATTTTCTGATTTCAAACTTCTACCTTTAAGTTTACATTCAAAATATTATCAATATTTAGAAAGCAAAATATTTATTTTTGAAGTATATTTTAGTAGAATTTTGTATATGTAAGATATAAAATTCTTTATATAAATTAAACTGCTCAAATATTTGTGTCAAAGTTTGGAATGCTATGAGTTTTCTCAAATTATACTTTTTCATGACATGGATTTCTTTGAGGTTAATTAGTTGAAATCTCAAAGCACAATCCTGAGGCTGTAATAGAAACATAATAAACTGGCACTATGAAATGAAATTTAGGTAACTAAGCAAGTAGGTCCAAAGGCTTTCTCTGGGGTTCCCAATTAAATATTAATGCACTTATAGCTTTCATTTTCAAGCATTTTTTAAGTTCAGGGAGAAAGTCTTATGTCAACAATGAGCAAAAATTACTAATCCAGTTGCCTTTGCAGTAGGTTTTTCTTTATCATTGTTCAAATTATAGCTGCAAGCTTTCTGTTGATGAGGGACATTTATTTCATATCTTCTCTGTTTTGAACTTTGTATACATTACACTGTGTTTCACAGAATGCCTATTATCTGAATAGAAAATAAGGTCCACAAGAATACGTAAGAAGGGCTGGAGATGTGGCTCAAGCGGTAGCGTGCTCGCCTGGTATGCGTGCTGCCTGGGTTCAATCCTTAGCACCACATATGAAGATGTTGTGTCCGCTGAAAACTAAAAAATAAAAATATTTTAAAAATTCTCTCTCTCTCTCTCTCTTAAAAAAAAGAATACATAAGGACACTTAATAGAGGTATCTTCAAGAGGATATAAATCAATATAATGTTGTACATTGAACCAATGAGAATTTTGAAAATGAGAGTATACATAATCAGGATCAACTGAATGATAACATCAATTTTAGAACAATCAATTCAGTAAGTAATATACACACACACACACACACGTGTGTGTGTGTAAATAAAAATAGGCAAATAAAAATAAGAAGAGATTTAAAGGAAAAAACAAAAAGCAATGACAGGTAACTGATAGAGGACAACTTGGAGAACTAATTTATATACAATAGCCAGTGAAATCATCTTTGGAAACTTGATATATAAGCTAAGATTTTAAGTTTTAAATAAAATTAGGTATGTATAGAAAAGTATATGTTGGTGAATACTTATGACAAATTACTCTAAAATTTAAAATTTAGTTGCTAATGAAAAACACCTATTTTTACTCAGAGTTTTCTGGGTTGGCAACTTGGGCTAGGCTCAGCTGTGATGGATTGTCTTGTGTTTCATGGTGTTATCTGGGCTTACTTATACATTTGCAATCAACCGACAATCCTTGGCTCCGTTCACGGGTCTGATAGTTGGCTTGTTGTCAGCAGTCACTATGGCAGTAACTGGACAAAGTGTCACATATTCAGCAAGGCAGCCTTGCTTTGTTCACATGCTATTGGCCTCAGGGTTACCAGCAAAGGAAGGCCATCACCAATGCATAAACATTTTATGCTTCTAATTGCATCATATTTATTAATGACTCATTGATAAAAGCAAGTCACACTTAAAGGCCAAAGTTTGGAAGGTAGAAAAATGTTCTTCCCTTATGGAGGAAATGAATAGGAATGTGCATGGAATGAAAAAGGATTTTTTTTTCTGGTTTGTAATCTACTTTATGGAGAATGAGATTTTAGGAGGAGAAAAGCATCATTCTCAAGGTCCTAAGGCAAGAAAGTGTTTGGTATGTTTGTTAGTGTTCAAATACCACCGATGATGGAGAGTAGTTCAGTATGGTAGATGAAAAAGTAGGCTGGGTCATTCAGTGCTGTAGATCAGTGTCAGGAGTCTCATCTTACTTTTGAACAACCAACAATAAAAAATTAAAAAAAAAATAGAAGTTAAAAAAAAAAAAGAAGCCATTAAGTTTTTAGGAGGAAAGACACTCTGATCTCCATAGGAAATGCTGCTGAAAGATTGAGGAAGGTATGTCAGGGAAGTATCCTGGATTTGACTATACCAGAGATTAGTTAGTGAACAAAAACCAGACTTTTGTTCTGAATAGCTTTCAGCAGAGTATTAGGAACAAAGAAACAGATTAGAGTAGGTTGAAGAATGGAGGAATAGGAAATGAAGAAGCAGAAATTATGTATAATTAAGACTTGTGAAGTTTTGCCATGGAAGGGAGCAAAGGAATATAACATGAGCTGAAGAGGGTTTTTTGGTTTTGTTTTGGTGTGAAAGATATTAGAACATGAAATCATGTATACTAGTAGAAATAGACTAGCTAACAAAAAGTACTAAAGGCAGAGAGAAAATATTGAGTTAAATAGAGGTAGACTTCAACCAGGATAACATTTTTAATGTTTTTTTTTAATAAATGGGAAAATATACCAGGCTCATATACTTTGTATTATACAATATTTCTAATACTTCATAAGTTTATTTCTAGACTCAACATAGTTCCAATAAAAATATGAACTTTTAAAAAAAGTGCAAAATAATTGTAAGTTTTATATACTCATGAAAAGGTCAGAGATAACAATAAGATGAAAGGACCTCTTCAACCGAAGAGTGAGGCTTATTATAAAGCTTTAAGAGTTTATAATTATGACATAGAAAAGACAGTAAACTAATGGAACAGGATAAAAATCTCGAAAGCAAACCCAGGCATATTTGGCCTCTTACTGACAAAGTGACACTATAAAGCAGTACAGGAAAGGAAAGTCTTTGCAATAAATAGGCTAGGTCAATTAATAACTATACAAAGAAGAAAAGTGAAATTTATCCATAAGGCACACCATACATAAAAGTCAATTTTAGGTATATTATAGGGTCATGAAATGTTATGAAATGCAACATAATGCTATCTTAGCACTTAAAAATTTAATAATTCTTTAATAAAACACAACAAGTAGTAACTTGAAGGAAAAATGACATTAAATAGATTACTTAAAAAAAAAATAAAGAAAAAGTAGGCTGGGTCATTCAGTGCTGTAGATCAGTGTCAGGAGTCTTTTGTTTTGTCTTTTGTTTCATCAAAAGACACCAGGAAAAGAGTGAAAAAGCAAACCAGTGAGAAGAAAAAAAATACTACACATGTAATCAGTAACAACAAAAAATAAATTAAGTAAAAATGCCTATAGGTCTATAAGAAAAATCAGACAATCCAATTAAAAATGAACTGACTAAAAAAAATTAATGACTAACAACCCAAATGTATCCTTCATAAAAGAAAATACCAACAGATAACATATAGGAAATCTATGGGGGAACAAAACCATGGGGATAAATCAAATAATAATTTATCCAGTTGTGTTATAACAGCACAATGGCCAAGATATTTGTTACTATAACACAAATATCACAAGACTAGGTAATTTTTTTTAAAAAAAATTTAGTTGTCAATGGATCTTTGTTTTATTTATTTATATGTGGTGCTGAGAATCGAACCCAGTGCCTCACATATGCTAGGCAAGTGCTGTACCACTGAGCCACCATCCCCGTTCACAGACTAGGTAATTTTTAAGAACAGAAAATTATTTTTTACATTCTGAAAAGCTGCAAAGTCTAAGATCAAGGTCCTGTCAAGGTCAGTGTCTGGTGAGGGCCCAGTCTTTTCTCCAAAGATGGCACCTTGAATGTTACTTCCTTGAAAGGGATGAAAACTGTGTACTCATGTGGCAGAAGAGTAGAAAAGCAAAGATGAATACTGTTCCCTTTGGCCCTTATGTAGATTGCTAATCCCACTGTGAGGGTTCTGTACTCATGACTTAATTGCCTCCTAAAAACCTCATCTCTTAATACTGTTGCACTGGAAATTTATGTTTCAGTATAAATTTTGGATGAGACAAACATTGAAACCATAGCAGAAAGATTTTCTGTATTCTCAAGGGTTTTTTTTTTTTGGCCTCATTTACATAACCTTTATATTTCATGTAACTTATAAATATTTCTTAAGTCCTTGTTTTAGTCAACTTTTTTTTCCTGTTGTGACCAAAAGACATAACAAGAACTATTACAGGAGGAAAAGTGAGGCCTTCAAGTTTCAGAGGTCTTAATCCATAGATGGCCAACTCCATGGTTCTGGGCCCAGACATGACAGAAAAGCGTGGCAGAGGAAAGCCTCCACTTACCTTGGATAAAGTAGATACCCTAAGGCATTCCCCCAATGATCTACTCCCTCCAGCCACACCCTACCTGCCTGCAATTACTACCCAGTTAATCCATTTAAGTTGATTAACACAATGATTAGGTTTTGGTTCTCAAAACCCAATCATTTCACCTGTGAATTTTCTTGCATTGTTTCACAGGTGAGCTTTTGGGCGGCACCTCATATCTAAACCATAACACTTCTGTTATGCTTCAATGGACTAAGGCTGGGTGAATTTGAGGAAAATGTTCTTAATACTTCAACAAAACTGCAGAACTTTTGGTGAAAGGGGAGAAGGGTTAGAGGAGAGTGGGAGGAAAATGGCTGTGGTTAATGTTCATTAGATATATACTATGTGCCAGACATTGTGCTAAATTCTGTAAGTCTGTTGCCTTATTTAATTCTCACAACAGTTTCACAGATGTGGAAGTTTTGAGGTTAAGTAAGAGGAATTTTACTACCAGACCTTGTGCTACTAATCTCTGAGCTGCCTCTTAACTATTTCATTTGGGAGAGTGGAGGGGTTCATCATATTTCCTAGCTACAAAACTAATCCCATAATCACTTGCCATGTCTATTTCTTGACATTCCTTCAGCTTTAGCTCTTTCTTGGCTTTGAGTTACAAGAAGATGCAAAGGATAGAATAGAAAATTCTCTATGTACTGTATGAGAATGAAGTAAGGTATCCTCCTATCCTCACTTTCCATCATAGGTGGATGCTCATATTAAGGCCCTGTGACCTTGTGAAAACCATCTTCTTTTCATGGTAGAAGTGGATAGAGAGAAACTCTGTATTCCTGAGACTGATATCGCTAACACTTACTTAAATGGTTAAGCAGAGATACAAATATATACCTAATGTGCTTCTTTTATATATATTTAGTTGTAGATGGACACAATACCTGTATTTTATTTGCTTATTTTTATGTGGGGCTGAGGGTTGAAACAGTTGCCTCATATGTGCTAGGAAAGCACTCTACCACTGAGCTATAACCCCAGCCCCTATTTTATGCTTCTTATAAATATTCTCTCTCAAGGAAACCAATCTTAAACTGAACTCAGAAAAAACTTTTTTCTTATTTTTTGCAGACTTTGAATAATGAGATGAGTACAGATGATGATAATGAATATGCAGAAGAAAAGGACAGCTACATCTGTGCAGTGTGTCTGGATGTTTACTTCAACCCTTACATGTGTTACCCTTGCCACCACATCTTCTGTGAGCCCTGTTTACGGACTCTAGCCAAAGACAATCCTGCAAACACTCCCTGCCCATTGTGTCGGACAATTATTTCAAGAGTGTTTTTCCAGACAGGTAACTCTTCTATTCCATTAACATGATTACTAGTTCTTCTAACTACCTTTTTGTTCTTCTTCTAAAGCATTTTGTGAATTCTAAAAAAAATATTGAAAATCATATAAAGTATATATAATGTGCCTTTGTTGCTGTCCAGGTCATAAAACAGTACTTACCCAACTCACAGAACAGTGTGAGAATCAGATGAGAATAGATCATCTGTAATCCCCTGACTGTACACTAAGATTCTTTCTAAAACATCTTAACTAGTTGTTATTGGGTCTTTAAAATAAGAACTTCTCCAGTGTCAAAGAAATTCCATTTGAACAAAACCATTGATTATTTATTCCTCAAAACTACCTTCTGCTACTATTGATTCTGTGGCCCTTATTATTTCCTCTGGAGTCACAGAGAATAAATCTGTAAATATCTGAGGATAATTATTAAGACTGTAGCCCAAACTCCAAATCTTCTCAGCATAACTAATGTTAAGGTCTTTCTTTTTAATAAGAGAAATATTGTAACAAGGATTTGTTTACCTAATTATCATTTGAAGTTGGAATATAACACAGTATTTCAAACATATTAATGGAGAGAGAAAAACTAATGACTATGGAACATAAAGAACTATGGTAAAATGATAGAATACACCACTGTGTGCTAAATATTAGGGGGTAAATTTTCTATCTCCAGATTCTTACTTCAGCCATAAAGGAGCCTAATGAGTATCAAAGTATTACTTCATGAATAGTAAAACTAAAGAAAATAGATGGTACATTTTTTCTTGCCTGAAGGAAATCCCAGGACCCATCTATAGGAGAATCAGATTATTAAAGTTAAGCTTTGGGTATCCTAAGCCAACCAGCTGCATGTAAGTTTAAAAACCTGCTTTAGAGGCTTAGTAATCAAACCATGAAGGGAAATTAAAGGAGCCCATCCCTGATCTGCCTGTGCATGTAGACTGCTGCATAAAATCAGTGTACCAACTTTAGGCAGCTCTAGAGACAAAATAATATGCCAACTACAGTGATTCTACCCAGTTAGAGCAGTGTGATCAGGACACCAGGGTTTCATCATTTACTCCTGTTTTTTGGAGGAAGGCCACGTGAGGGAGGTGGAAAAAGGAAACAAACACTTCCAAGAAAAAGCAGAAGTTTACTGGAAATTCCTCTTCTCTGGCCTGTGGCTGGAATTTTAAAGTTTCTTTTCTAATACCAGGTCCCTAGCAGGGTGCTTTGGGTTGAACAAAAGAGAAACACCAGTTATAGCTCTTTCTCAGTGTTATTTCAGGTCAGCTATAAAAAACAACATTTATTTACTAAAAGATTGTTTTGATTGGAAGCAGCTAGATGGTGTTTAGACTTAGTGTCCCTGTTGAAACAGAGCTTGTGTCTCCCTTCTAGGATCTTGTTTAACACTGGCAGGGATCATAAATATTTTTCTCTTTAGGTCTTAAAATAGTAATGGCTAAAGTTTTTCTTGGTTTACTTATTGAAACAACAATTTCATATTCTCTTTTATTTTCAAAATAGTACTTCTAAAATAAATTACATTGGAAATACTTACAGTCATTTCCAGTGAAGACTATGTTTGGCTGTGTACTGTCATTTAAAGACTGATAACAATGTTAACAGGAATATCCTACTTAATTATTTATACTGTACTCAGAAGAAGAATTTGAGATGATTTATAAAATACATTCATTGAAATAGCAGGACAAAGGAATCATGAATAGGAATGGAATATAAAGACAAAGTGAGGATAGGAGGGCAGATACACAAGCCATGTGGCCCTACATCTAACTATAATTAGATGAAGTATTTGGCTTACAGTGTTCAGACTACCTCTAAGATTTCATCTCATGCCAGTAAGAATGGCAGTTATCAAGAATACAGACAGTGGTCACATATAAATTTTAAAAATTAATTTAAAAAATGCATCATTATATAATTCCAAAAAAAATACAGACATAAATAAATGTTGGCAAAGATGCAGGGGAAAAGGCATACTCATACATTGCTGGTAGGACTGCAAATTGGAACAACCAACCTAGAAAGCAGTATGGAGATTCCTTAGAAAACTTGGAATGGAACCACCATTTGAGCCAGCTATCCCATTCCTTGGTCTATACCCAAAGGACTTAAAATCAGCATACTTGTAGTAATGCAGCTACCTCAATGATCATAGCAGCTCAATTCACAATAGCTGAACTGTGATGCCCTTCAGTATATGAATGGATAAAGAAACTGTGGTATATATACACAATGGAATATTACTCAGCATTAAAAGAGAATAAAATCATGGTATTTGCAGGTAAATGTATGGATCTGAAGAATGTCATGCTAAGTGAAGTAATCCAATCCCAAAAAACCAAAGGCCAGATGTTCTCTCTGATAAGTGGATACTGATCCATGACTGGGCAAGGGGATGGGGAAAATGGGGGAATTTTGATTGGGCAAGGGGAGGGAGGATGCATAGGGGCAGGAAAGATGGTGGAATGAGATGGACATCACTACCCTAGATACATGAATGACTGCACCTATGGTGTGACGCTACATCATGTACAACCAGAGAAATGAAAAGTTGTGCTGTAATTGTGTACAATGAATCAAAATACATTCTGCTGTCATATATACCTAATTAAGATAAATTAATTAATTAATCTAAAAAGTTCAGACTACTTAAGGAAAAATAAAAGCAGGTACATAATTAATTGATTCTCATGCTTCCATTAAAAGAAACATACTAGTTCCTCAAGTTCCTTTTCCTGCTGCTTTACTTTCAGAATTTTTATTTAATTTCTTATCTAGGGCATATTGAGAAGTGGAGTAGCAATGTCCTCAAAAACATTCTTGGAGCAAATGCAATAAAGTTGTCTGACATTATTTCTTATGATATTCTTTGATAAAAGTAAAGGACATATCTTCATGTAAATTAGGGAAACAATATTGGTAGTAGCCAAAAAATATGGTTTAATTTTTTTGGTAAAATTAACTTTTTAAATTTTGTAAATAAATTATAAGCTCAAGATCCCCAATATTTCTACTATTTATAAAGACAATATTTATGAATTGCCTTCCAGAACATTTTATATACATGTGGTTAAAGCTTTTTGTTGTTTCCAAAAAATCAGACATTATACCTGGGATCTTTAATTTGCTTCGTTTGTTTCATTTAAAGCTCCGTGATTCCATCATGTTTTTATTTCTTATTTATGGATTTACTTATTGATATTAATGGATAAATATTTGAATATATCACATAGTATTTCCTTGGGATGAATTTTAAGAACTGGAAATGCTAGGTAAAACCTATGTTCTTTTAAGGCTTTTTGTTATAAAATTATACTCCTGAATTATTGTAAGCAGCAGTACATGAGAGCTTGTTGTCTCTGTAGTACTGGCCATCCCAGTTTTCCTTTCCACATACCTGACTATAAGAATTTTTTTAATTTTTGGTGCCAACTTTTGTTATATATGGAAAATAATTTTCCCTTTTTGCCATTTGCATTTTAATTTTGTTTCAGGTACTGCATGACTGTGCAGAACTTCTATCTTTTTATGTAGTTTCATGTAGTGATCTTTGTCTTTATTATTTACAATTTCAAACAGAATTTTATAAACATACTCTTTACCTCTAGTTATATGAGGTGGTATTTTGTTCTCGATACCTCACATTTATCTCTAGTCTATTTGTTGTGGTGTATAATTTGCTTAAGAATCAAGTACTTTTTGAGGGGCTGGAGCTCAGAGGTAGAGCCCTTGCTTAGTACATGTGAAGCACTGAGTTCAGTCCTCAGCACCACATAAAAAATAAAGGTATTGTATCCATCTACAACTAAAAAAAAAATTAAAGAATAAAGTACTTTTTTCCCCATTTAAGCATATATCCTAGCAACATCTATTAAATAGTCTATTCTTTTTATGCAGATTGAATTGTCTTTTAGAAAGCAATATTAAGTATGAATAAATTGTGTGTGTTTCTTGGCAACTATTCTTTCCATTTATCTTTCTCTCTTGTCCTATACCATCATTGCACTCATAATTATTGTAGCATTTATATTTTAATAACTCACAAATGAATTAATCTTAATTTTAAGAGGATAATTGACAGTGGATATTTTAATTATATTGATTAGATCTCAATAAAGTTCTGTAATTTTCTTTCTACAGACAGTGTACATTTATTGTCAGCTTTATGCCAATATTTCTTGTTTCATATAGTAAATGCTTGATTTTGGCTGCTTTTTTTGATATTTGGGGAAATTTAGTCTTCCAGTCTTGGATTCTTCTGTTAACCATCACCTTACTGAACTTGAGAGTTGTTTACTCAGTGAATGAATAATCTCAACTACCATTTAGATTGTGTATAAACCAGGGCATAGTTATTATCAAAGGTTATTGTCATTCTTGATAGGAACTCAAGATTTTTACAATGAATAAGAGGTCCATTGTAACATAATTCCACTATAGCAACTCAATGGATAGAAATAACATTGAAATTAATTCCAGATTTATTCCACAGAGTGTTCTTTATCAAAATAATTATTTAAGCCTGATCTATAATAGTCACTAGATATGCAATCTTGCTTAAATTTATCCCTATAAAGTACTTAACACTGTTATAAGTAGAGAAGTTGAAGTGGGATAAAATATGTAGAGGAAAGGATAGAGGCATGAATATATTTTTTAAATGGAGGTCAAGATATACTCTTGAAAGTTCATAGAAAAAAAGAATCAGATTTGTAGTAGGCACTGTTGTTTGCTAATTTGTATCCATAACTTCCTTGTTTCTTCTTAACTTTGAGTATATCCTCCAAAATCAATCAGGTGGCTCCTTATGTCACATCGCATTCTACTTCTTAGTAATCTGTCCTCTTTGCTAGTAATTGATACACAAATGGGATGTGCATTATTTGGGCCAATGAGATGAGGAAAACGTTTGTTTTTATGTTTAAGATACTTAATGGAAAAGCCATTCTTTGGACATGGACAAAAAAAATGCATAAGAGATAATAGATTTGCTAAACGATATCTTATGATCAACTGGGGAACTGCCTTAGTATGAAGGCTTTATTTTGATGGCAGAAGTGAGGAAAAACATGAACATGGAATC
The DNA here is from genome assembly GCF_001458135.2 of Marmota marmota marmota. NCBI lineage: Eukaryota > Metazoa > Chordata > Mammalia > Rodentia > Sciuridae > Marmota > Marmota marmota. Next base: position 4,741,051 of record NW_025999990.1, on the reverse strand, counting down.
TTGGTAGCATTGTTGAAAAACTGAGTCAGACAAGTCTGGAATCCAACCTAACTGGGATTCACCTAGCTGTGAATCTTCTGTTACATAAAATATTAAATTTATTTACTGATGCAGTTTGGGCAAACTTTCTCTTTCAACTAAGAGCAACTTAACTGATAAAAGCATGCTAGTTATATAATAATCATAAAAATACTAAAAGTGATGATATTTTTTTTAGGTGAGTACGTATCCTTTTCCAACTACTATTCTTTCTTTTTTTATGTATATATCTTTTTTTAAAATTTTTTATTGTTGGTTGTTCAAAACATTACATAGTTCTTGACATATCATATTTCACACTTTGATTCAAGTGGGTTATGAATTCCCACTGTTTACCCCATATACAGATTGCAGAATCACATCAGTTACACATCCATTGATTTACATATTGCCATACTAGTGTCTGTTGTGTTCTGCTGCCTTTCCTATCCTCTACTATCCCCCCTCCCCTCC
>NW_025999990.1:4723914-4732157 GCF_001458135.2 Marmota marmota marmota | reverse complement strand
AGGTCTGCCACTTGCGCGTGGGTGGCGGCTCGCTCCGCCCCTCTCCAATTGGGGTCACGCGACCACCATGCCGGCGAGCCGCTGGGCCTGCTACGGGCGCGGGCCGCGGCCCGGCTCCTCCCCTCTGGCTCGAAGACAAAGTGAGAGGGACTCGGGTGTCTGTGACTCACCCTCCCTATCAGGAGACCAACTGTTTCTGTCGCCACTGGTATTGATGAAGTTCTCTCCTCCGCCGCTTTCTGATGACATCAAATCTCTGCCATGTTGGTATCCTATGCGAATGGCAGCACTTCGTTCCCTTTGCCGGGTGACCAAAGCAACGGGTGAGTCCTGACTGGCCCTCACAGGCCCCGTCTCAGTCCTGTTGCCACTGCCCACGAAGGCTCGGTTGGTATTTACCTCCACAGTACTCAGCAGGACCCGGACCGGGAAGCAGTTTCCGCAGGCTCCTTAGCCCTGGGCCAGAGCAGTTCCGGGAGCCGGAACTCGGCCGCTCCGTGCTCGGTGTGTGCTCCGATAAGAGCAGGCTCCAAGAAGCAGTCTCCGCGGGTCATCTAGCACTGAGCCTGAGTAATCTGTCTGCAAGCCGCAGGAGAATGGCAGCCTGAAATTACCTGTTCTATGGCTGAATGAGCTGCGGTCATTCGAAAACAGGGATGGTGACGTCAGCTCTCCAAGATGGTGGCCGCTGGCCTCCTCTGTGATCTGACCGGTGTGGAGAACCGAATTGGACCGCTTCCTTCCCCCCGTCTCGAACCCAGAATTCAGCACTGAGTACGGTGCTTGCACGGCTGGCAGACACTGCAGCGCTGTATCCCTGCATTGCTATCTCTTTCCCAGCGCGCGCTGCAGACTCTAGCCGTGGGGCGATTTGCTGAATAAGCAGTGTTACCCTCCGTGTGACAAATCTCTCGCGTTTGAGTCCCCGTAGCCGATCCCCGTGCGATGGAAATCCTTCCTCCAGGTTCTGGAGCACCCCACTATTGCTGGAAATTCCTAACAAGATAGCCTTTAACCGTCCTGACTCGTCATTCTCCCACACAGTGACGCGGCAGACGGGGGCAATGCACTCTCCTTGCCGCCATCTTCCTATTCTTTCTAAAAGTGATGATATAATTCACAAAAATTTGACAGAAATGAAGGGAAGATGATGTTTAAAAGAATTTTAATCTTCTTAGAAGGAAGTCAGTAACATTTAAAGTTGATAAAACAAGAAAACCAAAGTAGATTCTGGGATGGTGGTATGAGAAGTCAGTGTAACCCAACCCCCTACCAACATAACCCATTTAGCTGTTAAAAGTGATTTTAAAAAAAATCAGTGTTTTGAGAGTAACCTAAGAACATAGAGCAAATGAAAAAGGATTTATTCAAAAATATCTACCAAAAGCTACCACTTTGTAGGTACAAATAGCCTGGAGCATTTGAGACAGGAATAGCTTTCAAACCCCTTACTGCCAATTCAATGTAACAGAAACTCTGCTCTAGTTGGGTGTATCAGAAAGATGGGATTCCCTCCATTCAATCACCAATCTCTAGGTCTAGGACTCAGTTTCACCCTAGGGAGAAACAGACCACTGACATATTTCATCCTTCTAGCTTCATATTGTAGAAGATATATTACAGATATGCTCAGCAGACAGGACTGGTGCTCCCTGCTTCACCTATCCCCCACTTACAGGGTGGAAGTGCTACTTTAGGCACGGCAGTCTGACTATACTGAGTCCTACTCTCCTTCACCCAAATTTGCTCACAGGTAGAGGTTTCAAGCAAGGAGAATCAAGCCAACCCCCAAAACATCAGAAACTACCATTCCTGTTCATGTCTCTCTTATAGAATAGTGTTCTCATGCTTAAAGAAACTAACCACTTTCCCTGTGCCCAGCACCAGTAAAATAGTGCAGAGGTTCTGCCTGGAGATAGAGCGGGGTCAGAAAAAAAGAACAGAGAGCTCTGCAGCTGTAACAGAACTGACTATGGAGAGGTTCATACCAAAGTATGTTGTTGAAAACAATAGATTTCTTAGTGTTGAACAATTAAGGAGAGGTTGATACCTCTATACCTCTAGTAGCAAAAAGAAAAACAGTAAATAAATTAGAACTTTAAAAGATAATCAGGGAAAGAAACCATGAAGAAGTGTTTTCCTAGGGTGGAGTGAGCCTCAAAGGCTGGCAACACATAAACAAGCCATGATATAAACAAGCATTTTGAGGAGTGGGGTCATACAAGGGAGAAAGGCGGAATCCCTCAGCCAAGGAAATCACAATCATCTTGGAACATAGACATTTTTTCTTAAATTGACTTTTTATAGCCTTCATGCCATACATGTTACTTCTTTCATTGTGGACTTATTCTGGGAATCCTTTTGCCAGGATGCTTACTAACAGACTCAAAGTCCATGTGGAGGCACCTCAGCCCATAGTTACATAAAAGATGAAAGTGACTCAGGTGCTGCTGGAGGATCCATAGGGTCCAAATAACGTATATACTTATTGTGAAATTATGCTTTCATCCCCTTCCCTTTCACAATGCACCCAAACCTTAGTAAGGAATATTCCCATCCTTGTTCCATTATTTTCCTCTCTTCAACCTTCATTTCTATTTTGTCTTTGTCCCTACCCTGCAGCTTCATCACTCCTGGGATGTGCTGATGAGGAGATGTAGTGAGGGACTCTATTGGTAAAAGGAAAAGGAAATAGCTAATTTTCTACCTTGTCTGTTAAAGTGCCAAACAAACTAAGAATATTATATTTAAGCTAACCTGGAATTTTTAAGCATTGAATAGGCCTGTGATTTTTTTTCATCAGGGTATTTTTTACTATCACAATAACTGGAAAATGTTAGTGACATTTTGTCAACCAGGCAGGGATGATAGATATTTTGTAGCATTTGGGCTAGTCCCTCACAATGAAGATTCATCCTATGTTCCAGATGACTTTCTAATGTCCTGTGAGACTTTTGCCAGGATATACAGCTTATCTACAGAAATCACACTTCCTCTTTTTATCTACCATGATCATCTATAATTCATCTTGGCCTATTGTCTATATTCCCACTAGTTAAGACCATTTCACATTTTCTCTTATTCTGTACCAATAAGCCTGGTATGTTAATTCTTATGGTAATGTCATTTTGTACTTCCTTCCATCCATACCTCTACTCTTTCATTTTTCTGTTCATCTTATACAGAATAATTTCTGTCTCCAAAAGCCATACTAATTTCTTACCTGACCATGTCATGATGTCTTCTAGTGTAGCCCTTCTCAAACTTTAATATATGGAAACATATTATTTTTATATTTTTATTATAAAAGGGAAATTGCAAAATAAGCACAATATTTAGATGTATTCTTTAAACAACTGTCATTTTTGTACCACCTTTACATATTTTACTGTACCCACATACCATGTGAATATTTTTTTCTTAAGGACTTTTTTTATATCAACATAATATTTTTTCTTGAGTACTTTTTTTGGCTGCATGCTTAACAATATGCTTGTGAATTTATTGATTTGCTTCTACTTTATTTACTTATATACCTTATCATAAAGAGTTAGCTATGAAAATTTTAAATATATTAATTCATTCAGTTTTATCCAAAATCATTTCATATATAACTGGTGTTTTGCAGAGCAGTGTCTGATAAACTGACTCATATATGGAGATTAGTCTGTAGAAAAAAAAACAGAACAAAACAAACAAACAAACAAAAGAAAAAACCCAGACAATAAAACTGTCTCCCCAGGGATGATAGATGGATAGAACATATCATTGTTATTGAAACTGACCTCAGTCTTCTGAGTTCAAGAGATCCTCCCAGCTCAGATTGCTGAGTAGCTTATACTACAGGTTGTTTTAGGTTTTGTTTTTGTTTTTGTTTTCTAAGCTCTATTACACATTTTGATGTTTCATTTTTCAGTCTTTGCTTTTTTAAGCATTTGAAAGTTTTACTTTGACTACTTTAAAAAATAACTAAACCAGACAGCAGCATTGAGAATAACAATGAGAAGGAAGAATGAGGTCCTGTTTCTTTCCACCTCAGAAGACAAAATCATGGGTTCTTTGAAGCCAAGGATGGATGCAATGATCACCTTTTGAGGAGACACTAATATATTTCTATCCATATTTTTAAAAGCTTTTTGCTATATCCTAAAGTGTAACTTTACAAACAAAATAATAACAAATATCCACAAACATATAGGATACTTAGTGTTTTGTCTGTGTGATAGTAAAAGCTTAATAAAAGTTATAGTTAAGTTTGGCTTAGCTTGATAGAATTCCTTTTGGCCTTTTCATCCCTCTCACATTGGGATGACCAGTTACTCTTGAGTAATGAATCATTTGTTGAAATGATTTTTCAATGTCCTAAAGCCACTGAAGGACATCAGTAAGCACAAGGTAAACACAATTTCTCAAGGCAAAAAGTTTTGATAAATAATCTAACCTAAGAAAATCTGTCTTCTGTGCTAAACGTTAAAAAAATGATGATAACAACTCTTTCTTTATTCTAGTACATAAAGTTATATTTAATTGTATTACATTTAATATAACATTAATTATATTACATTTATAAGTACCAATTCTAAATAGGATTCTTCTGTTAAAATGGGTAAATGCTAAAATAGGAACTCCTAAGTATTAAACATCTGCTAAGCATAAATTGCTTTCTATAATGACTAAGATATTATAGTTCATTTTGACAATGTGAAAAATAAATTTGGTGTTTTTGTTTTTGTCTCTGTTTTATGTGTATCTGTCATCGGGCTACATATTCAGCTAGAGAATGAAACTTCCCAAACTATATTTGAACCTTGAATGATCCACTAGGAGAAAATATTTAAAAAATCAGATGCATTCAGAGCATACATAGATAAGTTTTTGTCAGTATTAAATGAAATATTCCTGTTGGGCTCCCCTTTTCATCATGCACACCTTCTCTTACCTCCAAATCCCTTAGGATATTCAGTTACTGGTAGACATTCAGCCACCAGATAGTGAGGGCCTGTAAGATCTCAAAAGCTACCTCTACAATTTAAACACTTAGTTTGAACTGTGATTCAAATGGATAATTTTCTGTGTATATAAACCATAACAGCATATCCAATTTTTTCTCTAACTCAGATCCAAATTTTTCTCTAACTCATGTTTTTACTTTAAAAACATCTGAGTGTCTTGCATGGATACAAAATGAATTTCATCAGATGTGTTAGGGTCCCTTTGCAAGTGTAACTTTCTTGCCTTTCTGGCAGAGGTACAAAGTAAACATTGCCCCAAGAGTTACTGAAAATAACTTTGAGGCAGTTGGTGGATTTTCATTGTATATCAACAAAATAGGTTCTATGCCAGATATATTAACACTTCTCCATTCCTGTGTAAAGGAAGGTTCAAAGGTGTCTTTGACACAGCATCCTAATTCACCTTACTCTTAATCTGTTCAAAATTACAAAGAAAACTATATTATGTACCTTAGAAAATAGTAAAAGCAGCACATTAAGGGATGAGTAAAAAGAGGCTAATCAAAAAGTTCTAAAGATCACTTCACAAGATATTATTAAACCAAAAGCTATGATAAATAATGGGGATTTAGCATCAGGTGGTAAAAGTTGTTTCTTTTATGGTACCCAAGTGCCCTTTACTACTCATTATTTTCTAGAACCAAATAATGCCTATGAACTGCATACACAGCATCTATTGAAATGCGGGAGAGTTGGATACCCATTCATGCTAAGGATCCCTTCTAAATTTATAATTCAAATCTCTTGGAGAATTAACCTTGTTGTTATTAATATTGTTATAATGTTACAAATTTCCTTTGGGATAAGATCATGTTTTTATACTTCATCTCTCTGGAAAAAAGTGAAAAATTATGTATCAAACAACATAGAATCAAGAAAGGAATTGTGAAAAAAAGCTTTTATAATAATGAAAATAATTTAAATTGGGTAAACAAGACATTTAATAATATGAATGAGATGACTGAACACACATCTCTAGCCTCTTAAATTAGAACATAATACTATTGGGTCCACTTAAATGACTTGTGCCTATATTTATAATAATTTTAGCATATTCCCCTTCTGAATAAGACTCATAAGTCACCTGAAAAAACATTATCAGAGCACTTAATCATTTAATTTTAGGATTGTCTTTTTATTAGATATATTGGTTTAAAAATAGTTAACATTTAAATGAAAAGCTGAAATCAATGTGGTAAACTTTATTGGTACTATCTATTTCAAAATTATCATAATACATATGTAGTTGTGCCTTCATTATTGTTAGATATAATACCATAAAAGTTTATGGAATTACACCATGTAATAACTTGTATTATGATTGTATGTAGTGGGTAATTGACTTTTGTATTCAGCCATGTCAAGAAAACTAGAATTCTTTTATCCTGACAATCATGTACTTTTTTGATGATAGCATCACACAAAGATGTTGCTATTTCCACTGCTACTGCCACCAAATTTTACAAAGTATTATAGGAGATCCAACATGGCGGCGGGCGGAGAGGCAGTGTTTTCAATACCCCCCAGTGATGGGGTCATAAAGATGCATAGATAACGCTTAGATTCTACCAATGGAGAATCTCCTAGCAAAATTCCACTGAAGAGAGACTGGCCGGGAGCTACTAGGATTTTTTGAAGCGACAGATTGCCCCAGACGAGCGAATCCCTGCCAGGAGATGCAGAGGTCCAGATCCGCGAGCCACGGCGCGGCTGCCGGCCCGTCCGCCAGCAGCAAACGTAACTGGGTCCCGCTAGCCTCCGAGACACAGCTTGGCAGGAAGAAGTCTTTAGCCAAGCCTTCATGAAATAGCGAGCTGGGAGCTGAAGCCAACCGGGGACGGACCAGTCCCACCCCTCCTTTTGGACACTCCGGCAAGGAGCCTGGGGCCCACCATAGCAGAGAGGTGACGTCATCGGAGTACAGCCGACGGAATTCCTTCCCAGCAGAATCCACTTTAGCAGGTGTGTGACTCCCTCCCCATCCAGATACAAGCAGCCAGGAAACTTCATGGACCTCTCAGGGGTCATGTCAGTAGGGAAGCAGAGGGGATCCCCGACCCCCAACCCCCCATATCACCAGCGGTGACTCCCAAGGTCTTAGCCGCCAGTTTACCACAGCACTGGGGCTTAAATGGGACACGCAGTGGGGCTACAAGTGTAACTAGATCTCTGGGGAACCGCTTCTGGTGAACAGGACCTGGCTGGCTGGCTAACAGGAAGAAGTGGGGGAAGGGCCGGAGTAGTGTAACAGCTCTGGACTGACAAATCTGAGAGACTCCCAGGAGACTCCTTACAGGGATTGCTATGGGCAGGTAGAGAGCAGAAGCTCCGCTCGGAGGGCACAGTTCCGCCTACTGGAAGAGAAGAAAATGGATCTCTAAGACTTCAATATTTTTTTTCTTCTTCTCTCTCTGTTCCTTTCTCCCCTTTTTCTTCTCTCTTTCTTTCCCTTTTCAAGTTTTATTGTTCTTTTCATTCTCCTCTAATCTATCTCTCTCTCCTTCTTTCTTTTTAAGAGCACCTTCATTCCCCTACCCCCCAACTTTCATCCCAAGCATTACGTCTTCCATTACGTGTAATTGTCTAAATGCAAATAGGTGAATGTCTTGAGGCTGTCTATAGGGCTTCTAAATACCTACATACTACCAACACCCTGATCCAATTGCCTGTTAGTATCCACCTTCAGTAGAGCAATCTTCTAAAGTAGCCAAGACATACTAACCCTCGTACCATCATAGCACCTAACCTAAACATATAGTCCTAAGAACAAACAACAAATCACTATATGCATACAGAACCTGGAAGCCTTTTATGAATTGAATGAATCAGCTTTAAAGTACAATAAAGCCCAGCATTTCTAGACATAATCTCCCACCACAAAGGAGAGACAACAGAGATATACAAAGCCAAAACAAATGTATAGGAGAAAGCAGTTACAAAGCAGTCAAACAGAGCTGGAAAGTAACGTGAACAACATGAAAAATCAAGGGAAAAAAGGACTACAAACAATGCAGGACAACTTAAATCTACAGGAGGACCTAGAAGCATTAGAAACATGGACAGGGAAAGAAATCAAGGCATACCTAACTCAGATGGAACGGAATATTAGAAAAGACATGAGACAGCAAGTCCAAGCATTGAAAGTATATTTTGAAAACGAACTAAACAAACAAATTCAAACTGCAAAGAACGAGCTTTACCAGGAGATAGAGATTAAAAAAAAAAAAAAAA
>NW_025999990.1:4710652-4722305 GCF_001458135.2 Marmota marmota marmota | reverse complement strand
ACAAGGGAGAGAATTAAACAACAGCAGATGATGTAGAGAGGGAAGATGAGAGGGGAGGGGAAAGGGGATAGTAGGGGATAGGAAAGGCAGCAGAATACAACAGTCACTAATATGGCATTATGTAAAAATTGTGAATGTGTAACTGATGTGATTCTGCAATTTGTATTTGGGGTAAAAATGGGAGTTCATAACTCACTTGAATCAAATGTATGAAAGATGATATGTCATGAGCTTTGTAATGTTTTGAACAACCAATAAAAAAAACAAAGTATTATAATTTGAATAGACTTAAGAGCTTCCCAGGATATTCACTTTTTTATCTTTTTCTAGCATACTCAACAATATTAAATATTGATTATATCTAATAAGTTATCACATATATAATAAGCTACATTGACTCCCTAATAGTAACTTTTGCTGAGAAGAGGATACAGATGTTTTGCATCACCTTTTACACTGCTTCCAAATTTTTCTTAGTGTTTCTTCGAACTATTTTAGGAAATGTAGTTTTTGAATATTTAATTGATTGCTAAAACTTACGTTTCCAAGCTCAAATGACACTGAAATGGAGCAACACAATCCATAGAAAGAAAAACACCCTTGGGTAAGGTTATTACAGTTTTATACAAGAACAAGATAAGGCTTAAAATATTTAAATAAATTCAGATAATTTTAGAACAGAAAAGGGATTAAGATCATTTCATCAGTGGCTGTCAAATCTAGCTACGCATCAGAATCACTTAAGGAGCTCATTAGAAAGCACAGATTCCTATATCACAAGCACAGCACTTCTGCTTCAATTTTAGGTAAAATCATAGAATTTTTCTTTTTAACAAGTAGCTTAGGTGCATAGCCAGGTATTTTGGAATCACCACTGTAATATAATGCCTTACACATAGGAGTTACATTTAATTCATCTCTGTAATCCTAGGTAGATTAGCAAAGTGCCAGGTTCATGGCAGAAGACAGGGCAGAAAGTTGGTTTAAAAAAAATTCCATGAAAAGCATTAGAATCTAGATCTTAATTGGCTGGCCCAGAAATGGTAGGATAAGTACTTCAGATCCTATCTTTTCTAACAGTCATTTATTCATATCAAACAAAGTAAATAAATCACCCCAAATTCTCAATCTCATAAGATTATGTTATGGGCATACAGGTCTGCATAAAGGTTCTATTCCCATCTCACAAGTTTTAATACTTTCTCTGATCATAATTTTCTTATGTATTATAAAGATTTTTTTTAAAACTTTCTCAGCTTTGGTGTTTTAATATGTGGGTTTACTAAATAATTTAAAAATACATTGTATAATTCCTTGAAGCAGGAAACACAACATCATAGGCATCATTGTTGCTTTTACTTATCTACTCCCTACAAAAAGTTTGTGTCACTTACATAAATGTAGGTATTTGATGATTCTTCTAATGTCTTGTTGAACTATTGTACTAGAATTTGATTGCATTTCCAAATAAGTTTTCAGTATAAGAGAAAGTTATGCAATTGCATTCTCCTGTTATTGCAGCAACATTTTAGGACCTTACTACAAGATTCCCAGGAGGGGAAGAAGGAAAAGAACAAAAAGGAGGCAGAGGGGACAAAGGAAGGGAAAGAAGAGGAATAATAAGACTTCTTCAGTTCCAAACTTTCACCTTGGTTTATATTCTCACATGAAACCTTTATTGATTCCCACAATGGTCTAATTTATAAGTCAGTTTTCCCAATAGTGAATTGTTAACACAATACAACTTATAGAGGTTTTGATTTCTCAAAACATTCCCCAAATTATAGTCATCAATACTTCAGTGTGAGTCCTGTAAGATCATTATGGTTGTAAATGAATGTGCTATAAATCATTTGGTATCTCCGTTCATTCTTTTCATTAGTGTGAATGGCACTCATGAGTACTTGAACATTTTGAACATAGGGCTTATTTGTGGGCAGTGAGCAGAGTAGGCTTGCATAAAACAGCTGTGTGTTACTGTAGAAATTAAAGTGAGATTATCCAATCTGAAATGATTTAACTTCTACAAATATCCAGGATTAAATAAAAACATAGTAACCATAACAACCTCATCTTATATAATGAGTATAGACTATTAAAATATCTTTTTTAATTTAATTTTTATTTGCTCTTTTTAGATATAGATGACAGGACAGTGTATTTTGACATATTATATATACATGGATTATAACTTATTCTAATTAGGACCCCATTTTTGATGTTATACATGATGTGGCGTTTCATTGGTGATGTATACATATATGAACATAGAAAAATTCTGTCTTACTTTTTTCTGTTTTTTTTTTCCTTTTTTGGTGCATTATAACTATACCTAACAGTTGGACTTGTTATCACATATTTATATATGCACACAATAAAATGTTATAATTTGAACAATTTCATTCTCCAGTATCTTCCCTTTTCAGCTCCCCCCTCTCCCTGATGATCCCCTTCTTCTATTCTACTGGTCTCTTTTCTATTTTTTTTAAATCTGTGTTAGTTATAGATGATAGTAGAATGCATTTGGTACATTGTACACAAATGGAGCACAACTTCTCATTATTCTGACTGTACGTGTTACAGACTCACACCAGAAGTGTAATAATACATATATAGTGTAATAATGTCTCTCTCATTCCACTGTCCTTCCCATCCCCCAGACTCTCCCCTCTCCTCACTCCCTTCTGCACAATCCAAAGTTCCTTCATTCTTACCTACCCTACCTCTTCCACTATGGATCAGCATCCGCTTATCAGAGAAAATATTTGATATTTGGGTTTTTTGGGATTGGCTTATTTCACTTAGCATGATGTTCTCTAGTTCCATCCACTTATCTACAAATGCCACAATTTCATTTTTAAGGCTGTGTAATATTCCATTGTATATTTTTTACTACATTTTCTTTATCCATTCAATGTTGAATGGTGTCTATGTTGGTTCCATAGTTTAGCTATTGTGAATTGATTGGCTAAAAACATTGATGTGGTTGTATCATTGTAGTATGCTGATTTTAAGTCCTTTGAGTATAAATTGAAGAGTGGGACAGCTAGGTCACATGGTGGTTCCATTTCAAGTTTTCTGAGGAATCTCCTTACTGATTTCCAAAGTGGTTGGACCAATTTGCAGTCCCACCAGCAATGTATGAGGGTACCTTTTCTCCCACATCCTTGCCAACACTTATTATTGCTTATATTCTTTATAATTGCCATTCTGACTGGAGTGGGATGAAATTTAGAGTAGTTTTGATGTTTCTCTAATTGCTAGAGATAATGAACATTTTTCCATATGTTTGTTAATCTATTGTATATCTTCTATGAAGTGTCTGTTCAGTTCCTTAGCCCATTTATTGATTGGGTTATTTGGGGTTTTTTTTGGGGGGGGGTGGTGTTAAGTTTTTTGAGTTCTTTCTATATTCTGGAGATTAATACTCTACCTGAGTTGCATGTGGTAAATATTTTTTTTCTCATTCTGTAAGCTCTTTCTTCACATTATTGATTGTTTCCTTTGCTGAGAAGAAGCTTTTTAGTTTGAATCCATCCCAAGTATTGATTCTTCAATTTATTTCTTGTGCTTTGAGAGTCTTGTTAAGGAAGTCAGGTCTTAAGCCTACATGATGAAGATTGGGGCCTACTTTTTCTTCTATTAGGTGTGGGGTCTCTGGTCTAGTTCCCAATTCTTTGATCCATTTTGAGTTGACTTTTGTGCAGGGTGAGAAATAGAGGTTTAATTTCATTTTGCTACATATGGATTTCCACATTTCTCAGCACAATTTGTTGCATAGGCTATCTTTTCTCCAATGTATGTTCTTGGTGCCTTTGTCTAGTATGAGATAACTATTTATATGGGTTTGTTTCTATGTCTTCTATTTTGTACCATTAGTCTGCATGTCTATTGTGGTGCCAATACCATTCCATTTTTTTTATTATTGCTCTACAGTATAGTTTAAGGTCTGGTATTTTGATGCCTCCTACTTCACTCTTCTTTCTAAGGATTGCTTTGGCTACTGTGGGTCTTATTTTTCCAAATGAATTTCATCATTTCTGTTTCTAGTTCTATGAAGAATGTCATTGGAATTTTAATAGGAATTGCATTAAATCTGTATAACAGTTTTGGGAGTATGGCCATTTCAACAATATTAATTCTTGTTATCCAGAAACATGGGAGATCTTTTCATCTTTTAAGGTCTTCTTCAATTTCTTTCTTTAGTGTTCTGTAGTTTTCACTATAAAGGTTTTTCACCTCTTTTGTTAGATTGATTCCCAAGAATTTTAAAATTTTTGAGGCTATTGTGAATGGGGTAGTTTTCCTAATTTCTTTTTCAGTAGATTCATTGCTTATGTATACAAATGCATTTTATTTGTGGGTATTGATTTTATATCCTACTACTTTGCTAAATTCATTTATTAGTTCTAGAAGTTTTTTTGGTGTAATTTTTTGGATATTCTAAATAGAGAATCATGTCATCAGCAAATAGTGGTAGTTTGAGTTCTTCTTTTCCTATTCCTACTTGTATCCCTTTAATTTCTTTCATCTGTATGATTGCTCTGGCTAGAGTTTCAAGGACTTTGTTGAATAGAAATGTTGAAAGAGGGCATTCCTGTCTTGTTCCAGTTTTTAGAGGGAATGCTTTCAATTTTTCTCCATTTAGAATGATGTTGACATTGGACTTAGTACTGATAACTTTCACAATGTTGAGGTATGTTCCTACTATTCCTAGTTTTTCTAGTGTTTTGAACATGAAGAGGTGCTATATTTGGTCAAATGTTTTTTCTGCATCTATTGAAATAATCAAATGTATCTTGTATGTCTGTTATGTGATCTGTTATGTCTGTTATGTGATCTATTATGTTTATTTATTTCTTTATGTTGAACCAACCTTGTATCCCTAGGATGAGCCCCACTTGATCATGGTGCAGTATCTTTTAAATATGTTTTTGTATATGATTTGCCACTATTTAATGAGAATTTTTGCATCTGTGTTCATCAGGGATCCTGCTCTGAAGTTTTCTTTCCTTGATATGTCTTTGTCTAGTTTGGAATCAAATTGATACTAGCCTCATAGAATGAGTTTGAAAGGGTTCCCTCCTTTTCTGTTTCATGGAATAATTTGAGAAGTGTTGATGTTAATTCTTCTTTGAAGGTCTTGTAGAACTCAGCTAAGAATTTGACTTGTCCTGGGCTTTTCTTGGTTAGTAAGTTTTGATGGTGTCTTCTATTTCATTGCTTGAAATTGATCTGTTTAAATTGTGTCTGTCTTCCTGATTCAGTTTGGATAGATTATATATCCCTAGAAATTTGTTTATATCTTTGAGATTTTCTATTTTACTTGAGTATGAATTTTTAAAGTTGTTTCTAATTATATTCTATATTTCAATAGTGTCTGTCATGATATTTCCTTTTTTATCACAAATTTTAGTAATTTGGATTTTCTCTCTCCTTCTCTTCATTAGCATGGCTAAGTGTTTATTAATTTTATTTATTTTTCAAAGAACTGACTTTTTGTTTTGTCAATGTTTTCAGTTGTTTCCTTTATTTCAATTTCATTGATTTCAGCTCTGATTTTAATTATTTTTTGCCTTCTACTACTTTTGGGGTTCATTTGTTTTTCTTTTTCTTGGGTTTTGACATATAATGTTAGGCCTTTTATTTGTTGACTTTGTTTTCTTTTAATGAATGAGCTCAATGCAATGATCTTTCTTCTTAGTACTGCTTTCATAGCATCCCAAAGATTTTTGATATATCAGTGTTTTGATTTACCTCTAAGAATTTTTTTTATCTCCTCCCTGATGTCTTCTGCCATCCATTCAGTAGCATATTATTTAGTCTCCAGGTGTTGGAGTAGCTTCTATTTTTTTATTTTTTCCTTGATTTCTGATTTCATTTCAATATGGTCAGATAGAATGCAGGGTTGTATCTTTATTATTATTATTATTATTTTTGTATTTGCTAAGACTTGCTTTGTGGCATAATATATGGTCTATTTTGGACAAGGATCCATGTGCTGGATATATAGAGTATGGTATATAGATATACCATATATAGAGTATTTCATGGAGCAAATACTCCTTCTTCTTAGCAGGAAGGAAGAAGGAGTATTTGCTTGATGAAATACTCTATATATGGTTGAAATGCTCTATATATGTCTGTTCAGTCTATATCATTGATTATGTTATTTAGTTCTGTTGTTTCTTTGTTTAGTTTTTGTTTGGAAGATCTATCCAGTAGTAAGAGCAGTGTGTTAAAGTCTTCCATTATTATTGTGTTGTGGTCTGTTTGATTCGTGAAATTGAGAAGGGTTTTTTTGATGTACATAGATGCTCCATTATTTGGGGCATAAATATTTATGATTGTTATATCCTTTTGATGTATGATTCCCTTAAGCAATATGAAATGTCCTTCTTTATCACCTCTGACTAAATTTGGTTTGAAGTCCACTTTGTCTGATATGAAAATGGAAACCCCTAATTGTTTACACAGTCCATGTGAGTGAACAAGATTTTCCCCAACCCATCACCTTCAGTCTGTGGATGTCTTTTCCTAGGAGGTGAGTCTCATGAAGACAGCATATTGTTAGGTCTTTTTTAAAAATCCAATCTGCCAGTCTGTGTCTTTTGATTAATAAGTTTAGGCCATTAACATTCATGGTTATTATTGAGACATTATTTGTATTCCCAGTTATTTTGGTTTATTTTTCGTTTTTAATTTGACTTAATTTTTCCTTTGATTGACCATTCCTTTAATACAGCTCCTCTCTTTGCCAGTTTTCACTGTATTTATTTTCCTCATTTCCTTCTTGTGGAATATTTTGGTGAGAATGTTCTGTAGTGCAGGTTTTCTAATTGTGAATTCTTTTAACTTTTGTTTATCATGGAAAGATTTTATTTCATCTTCAAATATAAATCTTAATTTTACTGGATATAAAATGCTCAGTTGGCATCTGTTCTCTTTTAGAGCTTCATATATGTTATTCCAGGACCTGCTGGCATTGAGGGTCTGGGTTGATAAATCAGCTAAAATCCAAATTGGTTTCCCCCTATATGTAATTTGATTTTTTTCTCTCACAGCCTTTAAAATTCTATCCTTATTCTGTATGTCATTCAATCTCATTATAATGTGCTTTGGTGTGGGTCTGCTGGAATCTCAGTGTTGTTTTAATTGGCATTACTCTAATTGCTAGAGACATTGAACATTTTTTCATATATTTGTTGACCATTTGTATTTCTTCTCCTATGAAATGCCTATTCAGTTCCTTTGTCCATTTATTGATTCAGTTATTTTTTTTTTTTTTTTTTGTATTTAAGTTTTTTGAGTTATTTGTATATCCTGGAGATTAGTGCTGCAGATCTGAGGTTCAGGTGACAAATATTTTCTTCCATTCTGTAGGCTGTCTGTTTACATTATTAATTGTCTCCTTTGCTGTGAAGAATTTTTTTAGTTTGATGCATCCCATTTATTGGTTATTGATTTTAACTTCCTATGCTTTAGGAATTTTGTTCAAGAAGACAGTTACTGAGCCAATATGTTTCAGTGTTGAGCCTATATTTTTTTCTAGTAGGCACAGAGTGTCTGTTCTAGTATAGGTCCTTGATGCACTTTGAGTTAAGTTTTGTGCAGGGTGAGAGATGGGGTTAAATTTCATTCTGTTAGGGATGGATTTCCAGTTTTCCCAGCACTATTTGTTGAAGAGGATACCTTTCTCCAGTGTATGTTTATGGAGCCTATATCAAGTATGAGGTAACTATATTTATGTAGATTTGTCTCTGTGTCTTCTATTCTATTCCACTGATCTTCTTGCCTGTTTTGATGCCAAAACCATGACAATTTTGTTACTCTAGCTCTGTAGTATGAATTAAGGTCTGGTATTGTGATGGCTCCTGCTTCACTTTTTTTTTTTTTTTTTTTTTTTTTTTTTTTTACAAATTCTTGCTTTAACTATTCTGGGCTTCTTGTTTTTCCAAATGAATTTCATAACTGCTTTTTATATTTCTATGAAGAATGTCACTGAAATTTTGATGATATTTGCATTGAATCTATATACTACTTTTGGTAGTTTGGCTATTTTGACTACATAAATTCTGCCTATTCAAGAACTTGGGTGGTCTTTCCATCTTCTAAGGTCCTCTTCAATTTCTTTCTTTAGTGTTCTATAGTTTTTATTTTA
The DNA here is from genome assembly GCF_001458135.2 of Marmota marmota marmota. NCBI lineage: Eukaryota > Metazoa > Chordata > Mammalia > Rodentia > Sciuridae > Marmota > Marmota marmota. Next base: position 4,714,144 of record NW_025999990.1, on the reverse strand, counting down.
GAGGTCTTTTGCCTCTTTTGTTAGATTAATTCCTAAGGTTTTTTTGTTTGTTTGTTTGGGTTGGTTTGGTTTTTAAGGCTATTGTGAATGAGATAGTTTTTAAAAATTTTCTCTTTCAGCTGATTCATCATTGTCATATAGGAACAAAATTTATTTCTGGGTTAAAAAAATAATTAACACAATTAATTAACCCAAAATTAAAATTAATTTAACACAATTTATTGTGTATCCTGCTATCTTGGTGAATTCATTTATGAATTCTAGAAGTTTTCTGGTGGAGTTTTTTGGGTCTTCTAAATATAGGATCATGTTGTCAACAAATAGAGATAGTTTGAGCTCTTCTTTTCCTATTAGTATCCCTTTAGTTACTTTCTTTTGTCTCATTGCTCTGGTTAGATTTTCCAGGACTGTGTTGAATAGAAGGGGTGAAAGAGGGCATCAGTATCTTGTTTCAATTTTTATGGGGAATGCTTTTAATTTTTCTGCATTTAGAATGATGTCAGCTTTGGGTTTTATGTATGTAGCTCATAAAATGTTGCAGGTATATTCCTACTGTTCTAAATTTCTAGTGTTTTGAACATGAATGGATGCTGTATTTTGTCATGTGCTTTTTCTGCATCTATTGAGATAATCATGCTATTCTTATGTTTATTGATTTCTATATGTTGAACCAACCTTTCATCCCTGTGATAAAATTAACTTGATCATTTTGCCCTATTTTTAAATATGTTTTTGTATGTAAATTGACATTGTTTTAAGAATTTTTGCATTTACGTTCATCAAGGTTACTAGTCTGAAGTTTTCTTTCCTTGATGTGTCATTGTTTGGTTTTGATATCAGGGTGATACTGTCTTCATTAGAATGAATTTGGAAGGGTTCCCTCCTTTTTTATTTCATGGAATAATTTGAAGAAGACGGTGTTAGTTCTTCTTTTAAATTCTAGTGGAACTCAACTGAGAATTCATCTAGTCTTGGGCTTTTCTTCATTGGTAAACTTTTGATGGTGTCTTCAGTTTCATTGCTTGAAATAGATATGTTTATATTTTCTATGTACTCTTGATTTAATTTCTTCAGTGTCTTCAAGATTTTCTATTTTATTGGAATATAAATTTTCAAAATAGTTTCTGATTATTGTCTGTATTTCAGTAGTATTTGTTGATATTTCCTTTTTTCATTAGAAATTTTAGTAATTTGAGTTTTTTCATTCTTTTTCTTTATTATCTTGCCTAAGTTTTTTTTATCAATTTTATTCAAAGAATAAACTTTTAATTATTATTTTTGTTTGGTTTTTGTTTATTATAATTTCATTGATTTCAGTCTGATTTTAATGATGCTGTGTCTTCTGCTTTTGATGTTGATTTGTTGTTCTTGTTCTATGGCCTTGAGTTGTAATGTTAGGTTACTTATTTTGTGACTTTCTATTCTTTTAATTAATGAGGTCATTGCAATGAACTTTCCTCTTAGAATTGCCTTTATAGTCTCCCAGATATTTTGATATATTATATTGCTATTCTCATTTACCTCTAGGTATTTTTTATTTCACCCCTGATTTCTGCTATCCATTTGTCACTCAATAGTGTATTATTTAGTCTCCAGGTGTTAGAGTAGCTTCCATTTTTTTATTGTTGATTTCTAATTTCATTCCACTATGATCTGATAGAATGCTAGATATTTTCTCTATTTTTTTATTTTCTAAGAGTTACTTTTTGACCTAAGATATGGTATATTTTAGAGAAGGATCTGTGTGTTGCTGAGAAAAAAGCACATTCAATCATTGATGGATGAAATATTCTTTATATGTCTGTTAATTCTAAAATGTTAATTGAATTTTTTAGTTTTATAGCTTTTTTATTTAGTTTTTTTTTGGAGCGTCTATCTAGTGATGAGAGAGATGTGTTAATGTCACCCAGTATTATTGTGTTGTGGTCTACTTGATTCTTGAAATTGAGAGGGCTTGTTTGATGTACATATATGTTCCATTGTTTGGGGCATAAACATTTACAATTGTTATATTTTGTTGATGTATAATTCCCTTAAGCAGAATTAAATGAAATTCTTTGTCCCTTCTGTTTAACGTTGGCTGGAAGTCCACTTTATCTGATAGGAGAAAAGAAATCCCTGCTTGTTTACAAGATCCATGGGAATGATATGTGGTGTTTTTTTCCCAACGCTTTTACCTTCAGTCTGTGGATGTTTTTGCTTCTGAAGTGAGTCTCTTAGAGACACCATATTGTTGGGTTTTGTTATTTAATAAAACTCCCAGTTTTTCTTTTGATTGATGAGATTAGGCCATTTATATTCAATGTTATTATTGAGATATGATTTTTATTCCCTACCATTTTGATTTATTTCTGGTTTTTAGTTTGAATTAGTTTCTTCTTTGATTGTCCATTCTTCTAGTGTAGTTCTTCCCTTTGATTGTTTCATTTTTATTTTTCATTTCCTCTTCATGAATATTTTATTCATTTTATGTTTTATGGTCCAAGCTTTACACTTGTGAGTTCTTTTAACTTTTGTTTATCATGGAAAATTTATGTCATTTCTGAAGCTTAATTTTGCTAGGTATAGTATTCTTGGCTGGCATTCATTTTCTTTCAGGTTTGTATACACTATTCCAAGACCTTCTAGCTTTGAGGGTCTGGGTTGAAAATCAGTTAGATCTAGGTTTCCCTCTAAATGTGACCAGTCATTTTTCTCTAGTAGCATTTAAAATTTCTATCCTTATTCGGTATGTTATGCATTTTCCTAATAATGTGCTTGGTGTGGGTCTGCTGTAATTTTGTATATTTGGGGTCCTATAAGCTTCTTGTATTTGATTTTTTCACTCCATTTTTAAGACTTAAGAAATTTTCTGATGTTATTTCATTGAAAAGATTGTGCATTCCTTTGGTTTATGTCTCCAAGCCTTCATTTATCTCAATAAATCTTATATTTGTTCTTTTAATGTTATCCCATGTTTTTGGAAGTTCGGTTTATGCTCTATTAACATCTTTATGTATGGTCAACTTTAAGATTATATATTCTGTATTCATTGCCTGAAACTCTTTCTTCCATATGGTTTTGTCTGCTGGTGATGCTTTTCATTGATTTTATTTTTAATATTTTTTAGTTGTCATGGGACTTTATTTTATTTATTTATATGTGGTGCTTAAAATTGAACCTAATGCCTCATACATGCTAGGCTATGCTCTACCACTGAGCCACAACCCCAACCCTCCATTGAATTTCTAATTTGTTCTGTTGTTGTTTGTTTGTTTTCGGAGGGGGTACCAGGGATTAAACTCGGGGGCAGTTGACCACTGAGCCACATCCCTAGCCCTATTTTGTATTTTATTTAGAGTTAGGGTCTCACTGAGTTGCTTAGCACCTCACTTTTGCAAAGGCTGGCTTTGAACTTATGATCCTTCTGTCTCAGTCTCCCAAGCCACAGGGATTACAGGCATGGTTCACCATCCCCAACTTAATTCGTTTGTTTTTTTTTTTTTTTTTTGT
>NW_025999990.1:4692009-4710637 GCF_001458135.2 Marmota marmota marmota | reverse complement strand
TTAATTCGTTTTTTTTTTTTTTTTTTTTGAGTCCTTCATTTCTATAATTTCTGCTTGATTTTTTTTTTTTTAGAATCTCTATCTCATTATTGAAGTGATCTTTCATGTCTTGTATTTTCTCTCTGATTTCATTCCTTTCAACACTCTTTACCTCACAGATCAGTTTAATAGTGAACTTCCTAAACTCCTTCTCTGACATTGGTTCCACCTGATGGATTCTGTTATTGGTGTATTTTGGTTTGTTTGGAGTGATTTTTCCCTTGCTTTTTCATGTTGTTTTTGTATCTACACATCTAATAGTCTGGAGCAGGAGTGTCCCTGTGGACTTATAGTATCCTTGAAGGTTTCTAATACCTCAATTTATGGGGAGACAAATAATAATAATAACTAATGCAAATAATATACACCATTAAACCAAATAGTTCCTTCTATGATGTCTACAATGATAATTATCACAATAAACAAAAATGATGTGATTAGTTATTAACCACACTAAAAATAGTAAATTTACAAAATTGTTAATAATTTCAAATGTTGAAAAGGGTTAAAATAGAAGCGATGTTACATATGATGATTATGAGGGAGGAAGATAGAAAATAGAAGCAAAAAAATCGAAGGATGAGTGAATGAGAAATCAATACAAATTTTCTGTTAGCAGACAAAATAGAGAAAGAGAATCAAGGGAAATTTTAAGTGAGAGAAAAATAAAAATTGTATATGTAAAATTAAAAGAATACAAAATATATTAATCAAACATTCTATCCCTTAAAAGACTGTGTGATGGAAGATAACTGCCCTTAAATAATGCTAGAAATTTGGAAAAAGAGGTGTGTGTGTGTGTATGGTCCATTCTTGTCACAATTAAACAGAAAAGAAGATGGAAAAAAAAGTTCTCAATGGAAAGTTAAAGAATCATTTCTCTTGGATTTCAAAAAATTCTTGTCTTCCCTTGTTAGCAGTGTTGGGTAGGGTGGACTGGAATATGATGCCTGTTGCACCCTCAGGGTGGGGTCACTGGAATGTGAGAGGAGATCCTGTAGACAGACTTCCTGCAGGCAGGGCTTAGGCCTAGATAGGATGCAGTTTTTTCATTGAGTGGTGATTTGTCTAGAGATTTTAAATCAGTGCACCTCTAAGGCCCAGCAGTTGCCTGTCCATGCTGGGAGACTCTGGGTTCCACCTGTGTGGCATAACAGTCAATTCTTTCTCCCCTTCATCATCTGTAGACTCTTGTGTTTCTGTCTCTCAGGTTCAATCTTTAACCTCAATCTCTCTCATCCCTGTCCTTTCAAACTCCACGTTGGGTGTATCCCTCCCAGCCAGTCCTGTGAGCAGCCTGACTGGAGTGGAGGGGTGTAGCCTCAATCCCTTTCTGCATCTTACCCTCTCCTGATCACTTAATCACTCTCTATGCCATGTGGTGTGGGTTTGTCAAGCCTTGATTTGCCGGGAATTAGCCTCCATGGCTGCCAGCCCCATGATGCACTGTAGAAAGGCTACTTTCTCTGTCCACGAACAGCTAGGAGAGAGACAGCCCCTTTCCCACACAAGGATAATGTATCAAGCAGTGTCTCTGATCTCAGATCTCTTAGTATCCAAACATGCCACAGGCCTCCCCAGTTGCCAGTGGGGATTTGTTCCTTATATTATTATACTCAGTCTCCTGAGTCCCCAATCGGCTTTGATGTCCAGCATTAGTTCCCAGTGAAGTCTCCTTTTCATTTTTTTTCCCACCCACCATGCTGAGAAGCTGCTTATATACTTTCTTGGTTTCACTTCCCCAAATCCCCAAGTACCTTTATTTCCCTACCTTATATGCTTGGATTTTTGGTTCATGGGTGTTGAATCATCAACGGAGTTGTAGCTTCAGCTTAAAACATAACCTCACTTATCTGGAGTAGTCTATTTTTTACATTGTTCCTGTTGTTGAATATAAACTCTGTGAATTAGTTTTCTCTTTGAATTTTGTAAGTAAGAATCAATCTAAGGTAGAGATTGGGAAAATACAGAAACTGTATTGCTGAAGCTCCAAGCTTAAGGTAGAAAGGAAGCTGAGGAAGTGTGTCAGGAGATAACTATAGAATGAAAGTAAGAGGGGTTGGCTGATGAAAGCTTCATTTATTCTCAGGTCAGTTACCAACTCTGCACTGACCTAAGAACTTCTTCAATGAAGGGTATGATACTGATCATAACTTTCTTTCCTTGGCTTTTATACAGAGACTCCACTACAGAGAAGATCAAGTGTGGTCTCTGATTGATCTGTGTATACTTCAGATGAATACCCTTTTAAAATCACTTGCAAAGCTTCTGAGGGTTGAGAATTTATTTTTACAGTTTTACAACTCTCAAATCTGCAACATTAGACTCAGTAAGATGCTCAATATATCACATATAGAATGAAATAGATTATGAAGTAAAAAGTTCTACATCAAATGACTTTTTATTTTCACTCACTCCTAAACCCTGATTGTATTCTTGTTGAGAGCCACAGCCAAAGGGGCAGAGCAAACTTCCAGCTGCCAGCTGATGATTGACTCACAGTGGCCCCAGCAAACCTCTAGCTGCCAACTGATTGGCTCCTCTGCAGTGACGCTCATTGGGCTGTTTCCCGCCCTTTCAGACCACGGAGCTGCTCATTGGGGGACTTTTTTTTGGCTCTGCCCTCGAGACCCAGCCAATCAGCCTCAAGAGCAGGAGGAATGGGGGAGGTAGAGAGGCTTGTGGGAAGCTGGTGGTGGCAATTGGGCTCTGAAGGTTTTTCCTGAGGAGCTGTGTGGTTTGGTGTGTGTGTTCTAAAAATAAAGTTTGTTTCTTTTGACAAGTGGCTCCTGAATTGTGCCCAGCCAGACTGCGGCAATTCTAGCTATTCTGTTGCTAAACCCATAACACATGACTTCCCTTTTTTCAATCCACCTGGTTATTTCCATATTTTAGTCTGTAGTTTTCTGGAGGGGAGGGATTATGTTTACTTATCCTTGTGTCCTGCGTACCTATAGTACCTGATGTCAAAGCTACTCAGTAAATGAATGTTCCTTGTATAGTTATATCAAAGTTTCATCATGTGTGAGTTTGGCTACATTTGTTTGAAATTTTAAAAATCTTTTTGAATTTTTTTCTGAATCTACTTTTGTCTTCATGGATTTAAAGAGATCTGAATTTATTATCAAAATATTGCACCAATAATCTCTCATGTTCTTGCCATTTTACTCCAATTAATTTTTAAGATACTGTTTTCTTTTGCTTTACTCCAGAACTGAACAATGCCACAAAAACATTCTTTACTAAAGAATATTTGAAAATTAAACAAAGCTTTCAGAAGTCCAGCTCTGCAAAATGGCCTCTACCAAGCTGCAGAAAAGCTTTTCATCTTTTTGGAGGTAAGGAAACTAATACCTACCCATCCCCAACCCAAAATAAAATTCTTGTAACTGTCAATTTTTCCAAGCCTGTTCTTATACCTAATTTCTTCCTGTCTTAAAAATGTTAGTGGATATATTTCTGTATTGATCTAATTTAAGTAAAGGTTTTGCTAAATATCTCCTTGCTGAAAGCTACAAATATACATATGAAGAAAATGAAGTCTATACATTGAAAGCAAATTTGAGAGAAACCAGTATTAAATTGACTTTCCTGGGGAGAATAAGAGGGAAGGTGGATGGAGAAAGATTGGTCATTGGGTTCTAAGTTACAGTTAGATAAAAGTAAGAAGTTCAGGTGTGCTATTGAATATACTATAGATAATAATAATGTACTGTATATTTCAAAAAGCTAGAAGAAAAGATCGTGCATATTTTCACCATAAAGAAGTGATAGATGTTTGAGGAGATAGATATATCTAACCTGATTTAAACATTACAATATATGCTGTATCAAAAACATAATATCATACCTCATTAATACGTATATCAGTTAAAAATTCATAAAAATAAAAATAAATTAACTTTGCCTTTCCATCAGTGGTTAATATATAGATGATAAACAGGCATCCCACAAGTATCAGATTTGATAAAAACTATTTGACAAAAGCACTAGTACTCTTAATAAAAATTTTTATTAATTCAATTATCATAAGCTAAATTTATGTAGTTTAATATATTATAATTCTAGCACAAGTTTAGGACAAGTAGAAAGTGACAGAGCCTTGGAGTAGAGGGTATCACAGAACTGAACAATGGTCTGAGAATGGTATACCAGTGTCTAGGTTCAGGTCTAAGTAGCTATATGATTTAAGGAATGTCATGAGCACCTCTATTGCTTGTATTCAGATAAAGTGTAAATTTTATCTGCCCCACCTAATTAATATACTAGTTGTAAAGACTGAATGAAACTAATGCCATTTTGAGCTTAAAGAATGTGTTACTGTATGACCATACAACATGGACATAAAATATAAAGTCATCTTTTATAAATTCTTGGTTTGTAAGAGCATGAATTACTATGTAGTTTTAGCATTTACAACTTATGATATTATGGGGCCAGATAGGGGAATCATAATCTTCAGAGAACAGAAGGAACTTCTACATAAGAAAATAAGACCAATACAGTGATGACAAAGACCCAAAGCAGACAGAGGCAGAGCCTGTATGGTGGAGGCAAAAAATAAATTGATACACTAAATCTCTTAAGTTTGAAGGAAGTAAGTGAAGGACCAATATAACTTTGTACACTGGTTCAAATGAATAAAATAGTTTAAGGATACTCAGTAAGCCCTTATGTCTTTATAATTTGGTTAGTATCTAAAAATATTATCTAGGATTTGGTATAAATAGGTTTAAAACTATAACATTTAGCCCAAAATATAATAGAAAATCAAATATGAGAAAAATCAGCTTTACATAAAGAATTCATACCCAAAAGGAGAATATTTATAATTTGGTTTTTGTTCTTTAAGAAGTTCCCTGTATCCTGGGTGAGGGCCGTGGCTCAGTAGTAGTGCACTTGGCTGGCATGTGTGAGGCACTGGGTTCCATTCTCAACACCACATATAAATAAATAAAAAAGGTCTATCAACAACTAAAAAGAAATTTTAAAAAGAAGTTTCCTTTATTTTGTCTTCTACCTTACATTCAGTTTATTTAAATACAATAATCCCACATTTTCCTTTGTCTTTTTCTATTCTGAAGTAAAAGTGAAGCAATAATTCAAATAGGTGTTCCTTTGTGATTTTTGTTTTATTTGTCCTATGTGGAGCAGAAGAGTGCCATAGACCTTGATTTAAAAAAAATTTAATACTTACACAGGAGACTAAACAAATTAAGATGGATTATATGGTACAATATTAAGATACCTTTGAACTTAGTGTTTTAGAAAAACAAGCAATGACATACAGTATGTTCCTGCTTTAGTGCATGATAAAATTAAATGTAGTACAACCCAGACATTAACACCTACATATAAATACATGTAAATGCATATCATTAGGCATCCATAGAAAAGTGAGGGTGTGAGAGCATCACATGCAACATACACACATGTATGTGTTTAAAGTAAAACTTGATTATATCATACATTTTTATGGTAGAAGTTCAAAATAGTTTTATTACATCATTCAATTTAAGAAGTATTGTAGTATCACAAGCTCAGCTGAACTGGACAAGAGCTGAACTGTCAGGTAACTAAGTAAGGTAAAGCAACACACCAAAAAGGAGAGAATTAAGCTTTCAATCACTTGCTACAATGGCATAAGCAAATCTAAACCTAGAGAAAATGCATACTCCCTTTTCCATTTTCTCCATAGAATAAGCATACTGGCCCAGGGTCAGGTGGAGCAGAGCAGATGTGGGGATTGGCTCACTGTACAGAAACTAAGTCTCCAACAGTTTTATGGGTCCTGGAGTCAGGGGGAGAATAACATGGAGGAAGGGCTACTAGTGAGAAAAAAAAATTGGATATGGAGTCACAATGGAGAAAAGTCCCCTCAAGTTATCCTCTTCTAATCCCCAAAAAGAGGCATCAGCAGAGGCAACTGAAAAAGACCTCTGTGCACTGTCTCAGATAAAGAACCTTGCAATGAAGATGCTGTGAAAGAGCATCCACTGACCTTGAGACCTTGACTGCCACTCCCTGTGGAGACTGTAAATACTGCCTGTGCAGCAAGTCTGGCATAGGAAGGACAGCTTTCTGCTGTGAGGCCTACAGTAACAGTGGCTAGACCTAATACACACAGGATTGGGAATCAGATATCTCAATTAACAATATTATTGAAGCACTTTCTGTACTTCTCTTTGTTTGCCTCTTGCCTCCCCCCAAATATTTTATTTATCATTTCTGTATAGATATACATATATACTTAATCAACATTATTTATTTTTGCTTGTTTTTGCACTTTTGTGATGGTAACAAATGTACATATTCCACATTTGCTTTGCCACTCAGTATTAGGTTTCTCAAATCTATCTATTTCAGTAAATATAGTGACATTTGTTTATTTTTTATTGCTGTACTATAGTCAATTATATGAATGTACTAAAATTTGTTCATTCTCCTGTGGATGAATTGAGTTATCTGACCTTTTCATTGTTATAAACAATGCTACTGTAAACATTTTCGTGTCTTCTGGAATAATTGCCAATAGAAACTTGCGAGATCATAGGAAAAGTACATCTTGAAGTTGATTACCTAAACCAAACTATTTCCCTAAATGACTGTACTGATTTTTCAGTAATTTTGTCTATCGCATTTGATCTTTTCAGTCTTTTATAATTTGCTAGTCTTGTAACTATAAAATAACACCACAGTGGGGTTTTAATTTCCATTACTGTGATGGGGGTTGAATATGGCTTTGTCTATAGGTATATTGGCCATTGAGTTTTTTCATTTGTTGAATACTTATTTACAAATTTTATATATTTTTCTATGATATTTTTGTTAATTTTTAAGAGTTTATAATATTTTTCTGGTGATTACTTTTTCTGTTAATTATATGAATAGCCATTCTCATCACTGTTTGAAGTCTGCCTTTTTACTTCATTGTATCTTTTAATGAAAATAGTTCTTCATTTTCTTCATTTTTCTGGTATGTACTGTTAAAGAAATTTCTCTCTATTCTCAGGGTCACAAAGATAACTTCTTATATATTTTTCAAATAGTTTTAAAGGTCTTTGGAATTGACTTATGTTATATTGTTTTATGAAGTTTTTGTTTTGTTTTGTTTTGTTTTGCTGTGTGCCATGTAGGGAGCCAATTTCTTTGAGGAATTTTTGCTATTTAATTTTTTCCATTTATTAATCATTTCTCTACTGATGTATGATACCAATCTGTCATATTTAAATTCCCTTATGCTCTATATCTGAGTTCTTAATTTGATTCCATTGGTTTATTTGCCTATTCTTAGGCCAAACACCAAGCCTTTATATTTATAAGCTTTTAAATCTTCCCTCTAGCTTGTTCTGTTTCACAAGTATCTTAGCTATTTTGAGGACCTCTGCTCTATTATTTGTCTATCATGTTCTCTGTTATAAGAAATTCTTAGTACCTGAATCAAATTCTTGCTTTACCATTTGTTTTGAAATTTCATTTTAAAAAGTTCTTCACCACTCCCAGACCACACAGGTTTTCACTTAGATTTTTTTTTTCTATGTTTACATTGTGGTTTTACCTTTCACATGTAGGTCTTTAACTAGAGTCTACCCTTTATATTGTGTTACAAAGGACTCACAACTTTTTTCAAGTAAAAGCCCATTTTTTCCAAATATTTATTATACAGCATTGTTGCATTTATAAAGATTATTTACTGTTGTCTTATAGAAATATAGTATAATGTGGGAAAATGATCTAATATTTAACAACCATACTAAATAATCTAATTAAGTTTAATATTTAAATGGTCTTAGGTGCTTTCAGTGAAGATGATTATAAGTATAGTTTGACATCTTTGTTAAACTATGCTTACACTGAACAGTTAAACATCTAATGCATATATACTTTCTTTCTCTTTTATCTTGATGAACATTTTGAACTGGGTTCTCTGTTCTATTTTGAACAAAATTAGTGATAGTAGCATACTTAATTTTAGATGGAATGCTTTTAATATTTACAATTGAATATAATTGTTTTTACTTGTTGTTGATGTTCTTTCTGTACCATACTAAGATAATTTTCTATGTCATTAACTTTTATCCTTTTTACCAACTTCATTATTTAATGTTATAAAGTTTTCTGCCATCACATATTTTTGTTATTCTTCATTTCTAATGTTTAAATAAGTGATATTTAATTATATACTGATCGAGTCATATTGATTCAAAATAATTATTCAAAAATCAGGATCATACTGGAAAATAAGAGTCTGTGATTTATCACTATTCTGCAAACCATACCATCTATGCTATGTTAATAGGTTACCTGAGAAATTTATTTTTCAGCTGTTTTTCACAGTTGCTAGGAGGAAGTAAGGTGGGAAATGTAATCTGGAAAAAAACAACACATTCCAGTATTTGACTTTGGCTCCAGAATTTTATCAAAAAAAAAAAAAAACACACTTGAATGTAGATTTCCCTAGCCAGTGATACTCACATAAAACTTTTCATGAACTCAGCCACAAAACTAGCTCACACTTTAACTATAATACTTGTTGTTTTCCTTTGGATTCTGTGAGGTACTGTCTAGGATACACTGATGAGAAAGCAGACATGTTTAATTCTTTTTCTCTTATAAATACATATTTCATGTATTTATACATAAAATAGGTAATATGAAAAGGAATAAAATATTCTGAAAAAATGTGAGCTTGCATTTTCCATTTCACATCAAGTCTAGTTGCACTGATGACTGTGTCAGTCCTAGTTCGTGCCTCTGAGTATCTGACATTTCCATGCATTACAACCTCTGTTTATTTTATCAGTAACCAATTGTCATGGTTTCTAGTCCTGCCCTATCAACTTATGCCCTAAGAAACCACTTTGTGTGTGTATGTGTGTGTATGTGCGTGTGTGTGTGTGTGTGTATAATGTATCTATCTCATTATGTATGATATGTACAAAATTATGTGTGTGTTTGTGTCGCATACACACATACATACACAAAGCAAAAACTAGCTGAGAAGTTTTATTAAAATATTTTTGCCAAAAGGGGAAAAAGATGAGTTTCACATTGTTGATATCTGTTTTTTCTAAATTCAGCTCAAAGAAATGAAAAGAAGAAAATCAGGATTTGAAAAAAGCATGTCCTTTTTCTATAACAAAAACATGCAGCTGAAATGCAGGTGTCGGAGATATATGTATGACAAGGCCATCCATTTCTCAGGAAAGGCAAGGGGAATTGTTTTATTTGGTCATTAGTTTTTCTGAAGGTGTTAGATTGGTTTTGCAAGTTTAAACATGTTCAGTATAATTCAAAGAATATCTACATGGGAAAGAGTGCTAACCTCTAATAGAAAACAAAGCACTGTATGCTCAAACAACAGGACTTTGATTATAGCCCAGAAATATTCCTTCTCAGAAAGTTAGAGGTAAATTGGAGAATTTTTTTTCTTTTTTTTTATTGGTTGTTCAAAACATTACAAAGCTCTTGACATATCATATTTCATACTTTAGATTCAAGTGGGTTATGAACTCCCATTTTTACCCCAAATAAATTGTAGAATTTTAAAATGTACTGTAAACTTGGTGCTGCCTGTTAGCAGAAGGTATATTAGTGTTTACATTTTCTCAAAAACTGCAACAATTTTATTCATATGATAAGCTTTTGAAAATGCCTAGGAATTCTGAAGTGTCTTTTTCTTTCTTTTTATTGTGGCAGAATTAGGTTCTGTTTTTTTCTCTGAGATGTACTTATGAGTTTGAAATTTATTTCAGAAGCAAACACTGCAACAAGTTTTGCATTATCTAAGCTACTTTTAAAAATAGTTACATACCATTCTAAAATGTGAAATCATAGATTCTTACAGAAAGAATGCACATGTCACTTCCCCAGCCACTTTAAGAACAACTTCAATAATCATACTCAAAGACTTCTAGAATCTGCTTATCACAATCAGTGACAGGGAGCTCATCACCATACAAAAATAAGCTTATTCATCTTAACAAATATATCAGAGTTTCTATGTTGAATTGAAATCTGCCTTCTCACAATTTTTTTTATTGGTTCAAGTGTATTTTAATCTAATCTTACGCTACATAATGTTACTTCAAATATGCAAAGACACATATAATAGCACTTCCACAAGTCTTTAATCTGCACACTAAATCTACATTCCTTCAACTGTTCCTAATGGATTTGAGGAACCTGATTGCTGATTTCAGAGATACAAAATAGGCTAGAAATTATGTCCACTGGGTACTGATAAACTGAGCATGTAATGCTTAAATATAGATACTTTAGGGTAAAGAACTGTGATTGACAAGAGTCATCAGTGAAACGAATACTTATGAAGGATGTAAAGCTTACATTTATCTGGGTTTCCATTTCTTTTCACATTACCCAGTGTTATTTTGGTGTTGGGTCACTGAATCCATGGTCTGTCTAAGGCTAAATAGTTCAGTTGAGCAATGGACTCAAAATTAAAATATTTTAATTTTGCTTCTATATTATGCTTATGATAACAAATGAATTATAATGCAAATTATTCAAATATCACTACTTTATAATTATTATTTATTTTTAAAATTAATAGCAGTGTTTCATTTTCTCAATCCTTCTCTTTCCTTTATTCTTCCTCCCTCTCTCTTTCACACACACACGTACACACACACACACTCTTCATTGTTTCATATATGTAGAATTTTCTTAATTGCCTATGAAGTTGGATGTTAGTAGGAAATGCTGCCTTGTAAAATACTTTCATGTCTAACATAAATGCACACATATGTACATACATTAAAAATCAAACCACTGACTCCAGGACCTCTGAGATTGACACAGAAAACAAATTCTCTTGGTAAGAGAGGGTAGTCCTGACATTAACCTTGAGCTCACTATTTTAATGCTTTGTCCTAGTACTAATGCTTTCCCTAATGATCCTGCAGAATAGATGACAACAAGTTAAAAAGTTTAAATATGTGGTAAGGTGACTGATATTGGACACTGGATTATTGGACCTTTTGATGTAGAGAGCTAGAAAGAAAGTGAAGGAGCTCAGCATAGCCAAACTCATAGTGAACCATTGATCTTTAATAAATGGTATTATTTAATTCTTCAGAAAACTTAAAAAATATTCAAGCATTCTAAAGTTTGACCACTGTGTGACTCCCTTATTGTAGCAATGGGTAATAAGTGTATCATTGTGAACCATCATGGTAAACTATGGTCAGTCTTAGGATAGAACATGAAGACAGAGAAGGTAGGCAATTAAGTCCCTTAAGTGAGAAGACAAAAACCTACTTGTTTTGGGGAGGACATGTGCTGACTTCATCCTATTCTATAATCATAGTGAGTAGAGAACACTTGTAATTGTGGATACTCAGCCCTAGCACATAGAGATAGGCAGGCCATGCAGAGGTACAGTAAGAGTGAAGCAGGTTCTGTGCAATGGCTGCAGATTATTCTTGTCGGTAACTTTTTATCCCAAATGATCAGAAAATGTTATGAAAAGCTACAGCAGGCTTCTTCTGTCCTGTGGGCCTGTTACATATTTGAGAAACAGTGGCAAAAATTAGTTTGGGACTGTTCTCTCTTACTTCAGCCCTGGAAGAGTAGCTATCTCATTTGATCAAAAGCAATAGAAGTGGCATTGCCAGATGAGAAGACCAGATTAGAGGAATGCATGGGACCAGATTCTGAGCATAATAATGAGAAAATAACCACAGGACCTTGAGGAATAGCAGGCACATTTATATATTAAATTTTTTGCTCCTATCAACAGCAATGGGGATTTCTACTTCAGAGTAGGATGTAATAAGTCATATCAAGCCATAATTCTCTGAGACAATATGACAAATTACCAAAAGTCATATTTTATAATCCAAGAGCTGTGTAGTTAAAGACTAGATGAATTAAAATTCTAGTATGATAAGAGCCACCTATGAAAACTAATATTGCCAGCTGTTTGTTTCACTGGACATATTTTATGAGTCTTGGAATTATCTGGAGATCGGTTTTATCTTAGGTAGAGAACTCTATTTGGGGAAGAGAAATAACCAGAGGTTTTGATAACCATGTAGACTGACATGTCAGATTGGAAAACAAGTTCAAACATATGGTCACCATGAGACATTTGCTAAGAGTTATGGCAGTACAAGACAAGTTGATACCTCACAAAGGCAGAATAAAATCTTTCCAGGCTCATAGCTTAGGAATCAAACTGTTCTATAGTGAGGGACCTGCAACAAATACAGTCCACCTTAAAACATTCCTCATATTTTAAACCTTTGGAAAATAGAAGGCTAACAAACAACATTCACCTCTGAGAAGTAGAACTTTCAGATTAGAGGAGACAGAGTTCTGCTGAACTATTAACCAGACAACCCAGAGGACCAAGCTTAAGGAGAAGTCAAGACTTGAAAAAATACAAACAACAATAAAACAGAAAAGCATTAAAAGTTTCCTATTATGTCCCCCTGGTTCAATGATGCTTTGGAGATAAAGTTCCATAAAAGAATGAAGCTGCAATAAAGACGATAGATCATGCTTTAAGGCATTTAAAGTCAAAGGCTGACTAAGTCTAATGAAAGCTGTATCCCACAAAACTTCTTATTGATTATTGTATCAAGGTGATGAGCCTCCTTACCCTGCCTGACAAAAGAAAGGCTCCACCCTCTTCTAGAGGGAAATAATATCAACTTAAATCTCCATAGATCCTTTATACAGTAAAATTTAAGACATGCCAAGGATTAGGAAACTGTGACTAATAATCAAGAGACAAAGCACAAAACAGAAATAGATCCCTAGGTTATCTAGATGTTGGAATCATCAAACTGTGACTTTAACGTAACTATTAGGGAAAAAATTGTCCCCTTCAGCTGGAACCACCATCTTCTAGTAATATGCTAAAATGAATAATACAAAGAGAAGGAGAAAAGACCCCCAATTATGTTTTCGGAAAACATGGAGCTGGGGCTGGGGCTGTAGTTTAGTGGTGGAGGGCTTCCCTAGTGCATGTAAAGCACTGGGTTCGAGCCTCAGCACCACATAAAAATAATAAATAAAATAAAGGTATGGTGTTCATCTACAACTAAAAAAAAATATTTTTAAAGAAAGAAAATATGGAGTTTTTTCTTTAGTCACATGCATAGAAATCTACCACAAAGTGATACTGTAAACATCAAGAGAATGCATGCTGTTCCAAAAGGAATGCCTCACCAATGTCAACATGGAAAAACTGTAAGTGTACACAGTGTTACCCAGCATGCTGTTGGCATTATGGTAAGCAAACAAGTTAAGAGTAAGATTCTTGCTAAGAAAATCAATGTATTTGATTAATTTGCTATTGATCAAATTAAGTACTTGATAAGAACCAAGATAGCTTCCTGAAATATAGGAAGATAGATAAATAAATAAATATATGGTCCTGCGTTCTACTGAAGCATCGGTCTGTCTACTTCCTCTAGAGAAAAGCAAGAACTAGTGAAAAGGAATCTGAGCTATTGAAACTTATCCCTATGGATTCTATCACAAGAAATTTTAAAAATAAAACCTTCTCAACGATAAAGATATTTGTCTTCATTGAGAAGAAGTGTGGTATTCCCCTTCCACAAAGAAATATTTAAAGCAAACTTGTCCAAAAACATTAGTGAAAATAAAGAAAAATATTAGTGGAATATGTAAAAGAGGTGTAAAATGTCAAAAAAAAGTGGAAGCTATGAAAAAACATTCTGGAACTACAAAGTACAGTATCTACATTAAGAATGTATTAGGTGGGGCTGGGGTTGTATAGCTTAGTTGTAGAGCACTTGCCTAGCAATTGTGAGGCACTGGGTTTGATCTTCAGCACCACATACAAATAAATAGATAGATAGATAGATAGATAGATAGATAGATAGATAGACAGATAGATGATATTTTAAAAAAAAGAATGTATTAGGTAGGCTTAATAGCAGATTATGTGGAATGCAGTCTATTGAATATGTACAACTGAGAGTCTCTGAAGGGGAAGAGAAAGAAGGGATGAGAAAATAATATCCAGAAAGATTATTGTCAAGAATTATCCAAAACTGATGAAAGACAACAACACCTATTAATAAATCTCAGCATGACCTAGTTAGAATTATTAGAAAGAAACCATATCTAGAGACATCACAGTCAAATTACTGAAACCCAAAGATAAAGGAGAAATCTTAAAAGCATTCAGGGAAAAAAAATAATGTTACCTTCAAGGAAACAAGCAAGGATTACTGGCCTCTAACAGATATAAATAAATAGATAGATAGATAGATAGATAGATAGATAGATAGATAGATAGATAATCTACTAACATACAGTTCTCTACCATGCAAAATATTCCTTCTAAAATGAAGATGTAAAAAAAGACACATCCAGGCATCCAATAGTCCTACACTAAAGAAAAACTAAAGGTTGTTCTTTATGGGGAAGGAAAATGATCTCAACAAGGAAGAACACCAGAAGGGGCAATTACATGAGTAAATATGAATAAATGTTATCTATTTAAATCAACACAACACTAATCTGATGGGTTTGATCATAGAAAATGAAATGTAAGACAGAAACAGCAAAACTATTGAAGGTGGTAAATGAAGTTAAACTGTTATAAGGATCTCATATCATTTGAAAGGTTTTAAAAGTACTAATTTAATATATACCATCATAAATCATAATTGTATATGTAATCTCTGGAGTAACAACTGGAAGAAAAATGAAGGAATGTATAATTTAAAAATTAGTAGAGATGCTACTTCTCCAAACTTCTTACCAAAAACTCATACCTTCAGTCTAATCATGGGGAAAACATCAGACAAATCCCAAGTGAAGTAAATTCAACTAAATATCAGTACTCCTCAGAACTATTAGTCTTGAGAACCTGTCATAGCCAGGAGATGTAAGGAAATATGATGATTAAATATAAGGTAGCATCTTGGATAGAATAATGGAACAGAAAAAGGACATTAGATAAAAACCAGCAAAATTTGAATAAGGACTTTGATCAATAATAATGTATTGGTATATTAATTGTAGCATGTGTTCTACTAATTTAAGATGTTAGTAATGAAGAAAATAGAACATGGATTATTTGAAAACTCTCTATACTATCTTTATAACTTTTTGTAAATCTAAAACCATTCTAAAATAAACAAAACCAACGTGGAGAAAATAGAATAAAAATACTTGATTAATGCTTACAAAAACAGTAAGAGAAAAATAACAAAGATGAGATACATTAAATAAATGTAAACATTCAGATTGAAAGAAACTGGCAGATGGATTAAGAAAGAAAGTAAGAACCAACTAATACATTGTTTATAAGAGACAACATTTAAATATAAAAGCACAGAAAGGTTGAAAAAGATGAAAGTAATATAGCAATACATGTACCAATACATGTATCATGTAAACACTAACCAAGAGAAAGCAGGTATTGCTCAGTTAATATAAAAACTTAGACTTTAAACAGGGATTTCTAGAAATAAAAGTACCATTTCATGGTAATAAAAGGGACAATTAAACAAGAAAATATAAAACCATGAATGCACATGCTTCTCAAAAACATTTTCAAAGTCCAGGACTGGATGGATTCTCAGCTGAGTTCTACCAGACTTTTAAAGAAGAACTAATACCAATCTTCCTCAAACTATTCCACAAAATAGAAAAGGAGGGAACTCTTCAAACACATTCTGAGAAGCTAGTATAACCCTGATACCAAAACCAGAAAAAGACATATCAAGGAAAGAAAATTTTAGACCAATATCCTTGATGAACATACATGCAAAAAATCTTAATAAAATACATATCGCATACAAAAACATATTAAAAAGATAAGTGCACCATGATCAAGTGGATTTCATCCCAGGGATGCAAGATTGGTTCAACATATGTAAATCAATAAATGTAATTTGTCACATAGAGTTAAAGACAACTTTATGATAACCTCAATAGATGCAGAAAAAGCATTTGACATAATATAGCATTTATTCATGTTTAAAACACTAGCAAAAGTAGGGATAGAAGGAACATACCTCAACACTGTAAAACTATATATAACAATCCCAAGGCAAACATCATTCTAAATGAAGAGAAACTGAAGAGCATTCCCTCTAAAAACAGGAACAAGACAGGGATGCCCACTTTTCACCACTTTTATTCAACAGAGTCCTTGAAACTGTAGACAGAGCAATTAGGCAAAAGAAAGAAAGGGATATGAATAGGAAAAGAAGAGTGCAAACTATCTCTGTTTGCTGAGGATATGATTCTATATTTAGAAGATCAAAAAAAAAACTCCACCAGAAAACTTCTAGAACTTATAAATGAATTCAGCAAAGTAGCAAGTGGCATTGTCTACTCTTTTTCCCTCTCACTTATTTTATTTCTTTTACTGAAGCACAGTGGATTCCCTGGTGCTTCCTCTCTGAAACTCATAAATGACCATCTGTGGTTAATTCACTATTCAATTCTCTTCTGCAATTAGAGGTTCAGTAATAGAAATTGTACATACTTTTGAGTTCTTTATCCATGCAGCTGGATTAATTGAATAAGTGGCCAGAGATTCAGTGTGTAGACTTAGTTCTACATCTTATTCTGAGTACAGAACCCAAAATTTACACTATGGAGGAAACAAGGAGTCCTTCATTCTTCAGGCCAGTTTACCATAAGGCTCTCATTTTTGGGACTGTCAGTGATTGCCTATATTGAAAAGCAGTGTTTGTTTCCCATTTGGCTAGTGATCAATCCACCTAAATCTAGATAATATGGTTTTCAAGGTATATTTTGTAGCCCCCTAAAGGGGCTTCTATCCTGCCTCATCATAGTGGATTGTGGATTATCCACCTGAGTTTCCCTACCTTTTCACATGAGGAAAGCAGTGAGAGCTTTGAAGTCTGGGTACCACACTGCCCAGCTCCAGGAAACATCATTTTTTTCTTTAAATCAATATAATTATATATAATAGTTGCATTCATTTTTAACAAAATCATACATGCAAGGAATTTGATTTAAAAACCCCATCTCGCCCTCTTTTCCACCGCTTCTTCCCCCCACCCCATGCTCCCTTCTCTAAGTCTTTCTTTTACTCACTCATTTATTTTTTTTATGTTTCTTTGGTGCTTTCTACATATACATTAAAGTGACTTTTCCTTGGTACATTTATATATGCATATTCCCTCCCCTCTCCCTTCTTTCCTCCCTTTCTCTTGTTCTCCTTCCATTCCACTGATCTTTCCTATATAGTTATGATGTCAATCCCAGTCCCCTGCACACCATCAGCACCACCTTCTTTCCCTTATTTTGATCTAGCTAAGGAAGATCTTGGACATAGTGACATATATAAAGTGTGCTCTCTGGCATTCTGAAGAACACAGTAGAAATATTCATATGTCTTACTATGTGAGTTGTCCTTTGTCTTGATAAATATGGTTTATACATAGTTTATTAGATTCATCCTCAGCCTCCCCACTGGGAAAGATTACTTTCCTGCACAAAGCTGTTTCTCAGCCTTGACACATGTTTATCACAAAGCACTGCAATAATCTCAAATTTTATATAAGAAAAAATATCAATTGCTGATGAGACTGCAAATTGGTGCAACCACTATGTAAAGCAGTTTGGAGATTCCTCAGAAAACTTGAAATGGAACTACCATTTGACCCAGCTATCCCACTCCTCAGTTTTTACCCAAAGGACTTATAATCAGCATACTTCAGTGATGCAGCCACTTCAATGTTTATAGCCACCCAATTCACAATAGCTAAACTATGGAACCAACCTAGGTGTCCTTCAGTAGATGAATGGATAAAGAAAATATGATATATATTCAATGGAATATTACTCAGCTTTAAAGAAGAATGAAATTATGACATTTGCCTGTAAATGGATGGAGTTGGAGAATATCATGCTAAGCAAAATAAGCCAATCCCAAAAAACCAAAGGCCAAATGTTTTCTCTAATATGCAGATGCTAATTCACAATAAGGCAGGGGCTACTAGAGAAGAATAGTGTTACCTTAGATTAGGTAGCGGGAAGTGACGGGAGGGAAGGAGAGGAGATGTGGGGATAGGAATGATAGTAGAACGAAACAGACATTTTTACTTAAGTATATATGTAACTGCATGACCAATATGATTCTACAACAGGTACACTCAGAAAAATGAGAAATTATATCCCATCTATGTATGATATATTCCTTCTAAAATCTGGAAAAAGACAGGGATGCCCTCTCTCACCACTTCTATTCAATATAGTTCTCGAAATACTGGCCAGAGCAATAAGACAGACAAAAGAAATTAAAGGCATTAAGATAGGAAAAGAAGAACTTAAATTATCACTATTTGTGGATGATATGATCTTATACCTAGAAGACCCAAAAGGGTCTACAAAGAAACTACTAGAGCTAATAAATGAATTCAGCAAAGTGGCAGGATATAAAATCAACATGCATAAATCAAAGGCATTCCTGTATATCAGTGACAAATCTTCTGAAATGGAAATGAGGAAAACCACCCCATTCACAATATCCTCAAAAAAAAAATAAAATACTTGGGAATCAACCTAACAAAAGAGGTGAAAGATTTATACAATAAAAACTACA
>NW_025999990.1:4669162-4691154 GCF_001458135.2 Marmota marmota marmota | reverse complement strand
CAATAAGAGAGGTAAATAGAGAGCCTACATCCTGGGAACAAATCTTTACTCCTCACACTTCAGACACAGCCCTAATATCCAGAGTATACAAAGAACTCAAAAAATTAGACAATAAGAGAACAAACAACCCAATCAACAAATGGGCCAAGGACCTGAACAGACACTTCTCAGAGGAGGACATACAGTCAATCAACAAGTACATGAAAAAATGCTCACCATCTCTAGCAGTCAGAGAAATGCAAATCAAAACCACCCTAAGATACCATCTCACTCCAGTTAGATTGGCAGCCATCATGAAGTCAAACAACAACAAGTGCTGGCGAGGATGTGGGGAAAAGGGTACACTTGTACATTGCTGGTGGGACTACAAATTGATGTGGCCAATTTGGAAAACAGTATGGAGATTCCTGGGAAAGCTAGGAATGGAACCACCATTTGACCCAGCTATTGCCCTTCTCGGACTATTCCCTGAAGACCTTAAAAGAGCATACTATAGGGATACTGCTACATCGATGTTCATAGCAGCACAATTCACAATAGCTAGACTGTGGAACCAACCTAGATGCCCTTCAATAGATGAATGGATAAAAAAAAATGTGGCATTTATACACAATGGAGTATTACTCAGCACTAAAAACTGACAAAATCATGGCATTTGCAGGGAAATGGATGGCATTAGAGCAGATTATGCTAAGTGAAGCTAGCCAATCCCTAAAAAACAAATGCCAAATGTCTTCTTTGATATAAGGAGAGCAACTAAGAACAGAGCAGGGAGGAAGAGCATGAAAAAAGATTAACATTAAACAGGGACGAGAGGTGGGAGGGAAAGGGAGAGAGAAGGGAAATTGCATGGAAATGGAAGAAGACCCTCATTGTTATACAAAATTACATATAAGAGGATGTGAGGGGGAAAGGGGGAAAAAACAAAACAAGGGAGAGAAATGAAGTACAGTAGATGGGGTAGAGAGAGAAGATGGGAAGGGAGGGAGGATAGTAGATGATAGGAAAGGTAGCAGAATACAACAGTCACTAGTATGGCAATATGTAAAAATGTGGATGTGTAACCGATGTGATTCTGCAATCTGTATACGGGGTAAAAATGGGAGTTCATAACCCACTTGAATCAAATGTATGAAATAGGATATGTCAAGAGCTTTGTAATGTTTTGAACAACCAATAATAAAACAAGAACAATAAAATAAATCGCAAAAAAGTACATAAATGCATTATACTGCCATGTATAACTAATTAAAACAAATTTAAAAATAAAAGAAGCAATAGGGAGATACACATTAAATAAAATGAATTTAAAATAAGTTTTTTAATAGATTGAAGCAATGTAGTCTACAGTTTCTTCTAAGAAATTTTTTAGTGATTTTTTTTTCTTTAGCATTCAGATATAAATGCTTGGAAAACTTAGATTTCTCTTTCACAGTAAGGACACTTCCTACCAACAATATTCATAACACCTGGCATAACACATGCAAAAAGGAATACATTATAAACAATTTGTTTTTCTGCATATATGTTGAAGATTCCTGGGCTGGGTTTGTAACTCAGTGGGAGTTACCTAGCATGTGTGAGGCACTGGGTTTGATCCTCAGCAGCACATAAAAATAAATAAATAAAATAAAGTTATTGCGTCCATCTACAACTAAATTTTTTTTAAGATTTTTATATTGCTCATGTTACTAGCCTAAAGTTCATTATGGATCATAGGCCATTCTAAATATGTATATATTTTATAAATTTGTTTTGGAACCCCAAATCCTGAAGTCATGGAAGGAATTTTTGTTCTACTTTTTTTGCTAAAGGTATGGTTATATTTGCACATATTTTTCAAAATTATATTTAATAATCAACTTCTAGGATATTGACAGTTTGCCATTGTTTATTCCATAGAGGAACTAAAACGTAAGCTACTCAGACTCATTTCAATCATTCAAGTGAATATTTAGCTTGATGGTACTAATAAAGAAGTGAAGAAATTCCAGGAGAGATAACCACCAGCAGTCGTAATCTTAATCCAAAACCTCAGGAATGGGGCTCTCCAAAAATAGAACAACTACAAAATAAGACCACTGTTGTGAAACAACTTTACATCTCATCTTGGAAAATTCCAAAGTCTCAGTTAACTTTGACAAATGAAAAAGACAATATTTAAATAAATACTTATTTAAATAAATTTAATAATAAATATTTAATAAGGACATACATAAATATTTGTATATTTGTTTATCACAGGAGGGAACAAAAGAGCTAAGCTTTAGTTTTGTTTTATTTTTTGAAGGAAAATAATTCTCAGTATTAGCTTCTATTCTTTCACAGTTGTGACTTTAAATGCATCCCAATGTCTTGGGAATATCCCAGACAAATTAATTTGGAATCTCTGGAGATGGGTCTCAAACGTCAATATTATTTAAAACTCCTCAGATAATTTCAGTGTGCAGCCAAATTACCAAGATTAATATACACTGTTCTCAAAGCTGATTAGAATTGTGGACATAAAGCAAAAAAGAATGGTGCACTCAGAATGGAAAGATACTTTTGATTATTTTCTGACTTCTAGGCAGTGATATAACTGAAGTATTATGAAAAAATGAAATTTATCTGAGGGATTACAATGCTATAAATAAGAGATGAACAGTTGCTGCAGTCCGGCTGGCAAAATAACCAGGAGGTGACAAGCAACTTGAAGGTTGAAGCGGGAACTGCTTTATTGGGGAAACTCAGCGGGAACTGAACGGGAACTCAAGGTAGCGGGCACCCAAGGTAGCGGAAGCCGCCTTATTGCAGAACAGCAGAGGTATATATACCTAACTGATTACACACAGCTTGACTCATTAGCATCATCTAGATACAGCAGTCAGCCAATAAGGAATCCCCATCATCTTAATGGCGCCGTGGCATTGCCTCACAAACCACTCCTCCTGGCAAACTGCCAGGCGCCATCTTGACTTGATTTGTGGTTCCCAACAAATAGTTGTTTGTTTTATACAGAAACAAAGTTAACTCTGGCATAATACACTGACAGTTAATAGTGCATGACAAGTGTCCACTTGTTTTAGTCAGGGAATACAAATTTAATTGAAACTGCAGTGCAAACTGAAGAAATCTGCAAGTGATTGCACAAATTAGAGTTTAGTCAATATGCTAAAAGCAACACTGTTCTGGGGAAAATGCCATGGGATTTGAAAGACCACAATTGTCCACAGTGTTTCAATATCTAAGACATTATATTTTCTTGTATTTATATCCATAAATACATTTTAAAATCCGAAAAGAAAGAAAGAACAAACGAAGAAGAAAGTGGCTAAAAATTTGATATCAAGGTATTCCAGGAAGAGGAAAAGAAGTTCCAAAATGAAAACCAGCAATATCTGAAGAAGAGAAGAGAGATAGTCCCAACATATTTCCTTTTGGAAACTTTGGGAACATGAGAAATATGTTAATGATTTCAAGATAAGCTTGAAAGTTTCCATCCTTTTCTGCCAGTTAACGGAGCTACTCCATGATTTACCCTAGCACAGTTATAGTTTCATCTTTCATTTTTATACACATGATGTAGGACTTTATATGGTTTAACACAAAGGAATATAAAATAAGATGTATAACCATATATTTCAACAGCTATTACAGTATTAGCCCATTAAAATTAA
Organism: Marmota marmota marmota; assembly: GCF_001458135.2. NCBI lineage: Eukaryota > Metazoa > Chordata > Mammalia > Rodentia > Sciuridae > Marmota > Marmota marmota. The sequence goes on along the minus strand of NW_025999990.1, from coordinate 4,687,495 downwards.
TAGGGTAACATGAAAATTTTTAGTTTGTGTAGATTCATAATTTGCTACTGAAACTTGCAAATAGCCAGTTTAACACTTGGAGTCTTTACCTTCACTAATATAAAGCTTGTATTATAATTAACCAAAGCAGCTTAAGATTTTATTAACTCAAACCAAGTGTTGGTTTCAAAAAAAAAACTTCATAACTATGCTGGAAATTAAGTGATTTTTATTAGTAAAATGTTACTTTATATACATGTTTTAACTTTTCTAAAATTATATTGTAACAATTAAAGGTTTTGTTAATAAATATTATTTTTTCAAAAAGACCATCATTTTGCTAGTATAATTGAAATATTACTAATAATAATACATTATCAATTAAGATACATATAATACTGAATTTCTCATGTGCTGCTTTATAGGTAGATTGAATATAATAAGGCAAGATTATATATAAATTTTATATTTTGTATTATAATCTGAAAATATTTGGTTTCTGTCCCATTTTTTCCTTCAATACTACATCTAAATATCCTTTTATCCTAACATAGCAAAGAGAGAACATTAATATATACCATAGGGGCTAGTTTTCTTTTGTTCCTTCTTTCTAGTCTGAGAAAAAGGCCATTGGATAATTTCTCAAAATATTCCAGAGAGAATTTAAATGACTTGAAACTCTAAATTCACCCTGAAATAGGCATAATACTTTTGTTATTTTATTCTAAATTCTTTTTTATGGTATATCCTAAGAGTTTTCATATGGGGGGTCTAATAGGTTAATAAGTCACTTTTTAAATTTATATAAAATCTGGTAGCTATCTAATGATGTTTTCAAGCTGAATTTAGTAATATGACTTCCTGTTAGTAGGCACTGACTGTTAAGAACACCAGTAGAATTCTGAAAGATGAGACATAGCTGAAGCAAAAATACTTTTTTTAACCTTTAAAAAGGAGAATAATCTCTCAAGCAGATAAAAAATATATATATTTCCTAAATTTAATTGTCATTAAATTAATGGAGTCTGACTTTTCTAAACAGCATTTCCTATTAGCATGATATCCAAAATACTTAACAACTAGTAACATAAAATCTCTAAATAAATAAAAAATTCTAATTCTCTGAACAACTATTTAAAAAACTAATTTCTAAGTGATGACAATTTATAGAATGAATTACTTACCAAATCATTGTAATAATATTCTGTAAATAATTTTTGCTTAAAATGGATATTACTATTCAAATGATGCTTTGCCTGAGCTATAAGATAAACTTCCAAATAATATGTAATTATTAGTTTAACAGTGCATGGATCATTTTCTTAACGCCTCAGTTTTAAAAATACATTGAAAACTTACCCCTATAGTGTTTCTAAAAGGGTATTTATTGGTCATTTTTAACCCAATGCTGCTGAACATTAGCATGTCTGACCAGAAGCAAATCCTCCAATTTATTGTACCAAATACACTTCCGTATGTTTCCAAATGTCTGCATATCATCACTGGAGAAAAACTGAGGTGACAATGAGGTTAAAACATTAATAGGAATGCTAACTTTTAATGTGAAAGGATTTTAAAATGAGATATTTATATATCCACACAAAATAGATATAATGATTTTGATAAATTTGAAATGTTTTTGTATAAAGTGTCAGGCTACTGAGAGAAAAATTTTAAATTGTCTTATACACTTGAAATATCTGAAATTTATATTACTGTAATAGATAAATAAATAGCAAGTGGCTTAGCTCCATCACTTAACTTATATGTGACCCATGACATTCCATCTAAACTCCTTGCCTAGGGCTTCTTGTTTTTTTAATCTATAAAATAGGAACGATATCTATCCTGAATGACTTACTGATAATTAGAAAGATTCAGTACACTTTGTTTCTCTGTTTTATAACATATAAATGAGGGTCTTTTGCATAATTTCCTGATAAGAGAGACTTGTAATATTTTACAAATTAAATTTAACAGCTAAAATCATGAGGCTAAGGTTACTGTTAAAATTTTACCGATGAACTAAAATATTATTATATAGTTATTTTGTTAAAAAGATCTTTAATTCTGAGTCTAAAATTATTGTATTAAAATCTAATTCCTAGCCGGGCATGGTGGCGCATGCCTGTAAGCCAAGCTGCTCCAGAGGTTGAGACAGGAGGATGGCAAGGTCAAAGCCAGCCTCAGCAAGGGCATGGTGCTAAGCAACTTAGTGAGACCCTGTCTCTAAATAAGATATAAAATAGGGCTGGAGATGTGGCTCAGTGTTCGAGTGCCCCTAAGTTCAATTCCTGGTACCAATAAAAAAAATCTAATTCCTTATTAGAATAAGATGTACTCATGTTTGTATAAATATGTCAATATATACACTACTATCATGTGTAACATGACAAGAACAAATTTTTAAAATCTTACAATATAAAATACGATTCAATTCAACATAGATTTTAAAATATTAAAGTAAAACAAATTGACAAATATTAGGGATTATATTTATCCAAATCTTAGAAAGCAAACACTCAAAAGTAATCTCACTAAATGATTTCACAATTGCTGTTTAATTACCTTTTAATAGAAAAATGACCTTCTGGTGTTGCTCTGACAGCAACAGAAATAAATAAAAGCAAATTATGCTTAGCCTAATTCATATCTCTGAGGTCAAATAGAAATAGAATAATATAAGTCAGAATCCATGTGTAGAAATGTAAATATAATACTATTTTATATAACTTAAATGAAAGTATTATAATACCCCAAAACTAAGGAAAAATTAAAATAGGTAAATCCACATTTATTTTTGGTACTTAAAGTAATAAAAATCAAAAAAGCATGGCAATACCACAAAACTAGTCATTATATATTTTAAAAGACTGATACCATACAAAGTATCAACTGACCAAGACAGGAGGAGTCTAGAAGTCTATATAGAAGGAAAATTGAGAAATACACAAATATGTGGAAATTACACAACACATTCTTCAACAACCAGGTAAGTCAAAGGAGAATAAACAGGGAAAATTGGAAAATACCTAGAGCTGAATGAAAATAAAAATATACCAAGCATTTATTAAAAACATATAATCATATATTATACATATAATCATATAATATTATATATTATATAATATCAAACTAAGTGGTAAAAAAGTCCAACATAAAAACAAGGAAAGGTTGCCTGCTTTCACCACTATTGTACAATGTACTGGAAGTTCTAGCCTAAACAATTAGGGAAGAAAAATAAATGGAATCCAAACTGGAAAATTAAAAAAAAATCATCTCTTAAAAACTAATAGAGCTAATAAATTTGGCAACACTTCAGGTTACAAGATCATCACACACAAAAAATTATTTCTGTACACCAGTGAAAAACAATCCCAAAAGATTATTAAAAATGAAATTCCTTTTACATTCACATCTAAAAGAATAAAATACCTAGGATTTTTTATTTGGGGGGGCGGGGGGTTGTTTGCTTGATTGGTTCATTGGTTTTTGTTTTGTTTGGGGGTTTTGTTTTTGTTTTGATTGGACCCCAAATTTTTACCAAGGAATAATTTTAACCAGAGATATAACAGATTTACACACTGAAAACTAAAACACATTGTTGAAATTAAAGACACTCCAAATAATGGAAAGATATCCCATGTTGATAGATTATAATTGTAATGCAAAAAAAAGTACACGTATGAAGACATGAATTGTCGTGAACATACTTTATATACAAAGATATGAAAAATTATGCTCTATATGTGTAATAAGAATTGTAATGCATACCTCTGTTGTGTATTTAAAAAATAAAATCAATTAAAAAAAGGATATCAATATTACCCAAAGCTAGTCACAGATTCAGTGCATTCCCTATCAAAATTTCAACATCTTCATTTGAACAAATGGAAAGCCTGATTCTCAAATTCATATACAATTTCAAAGGACCCTGAATAACAATAGCAACAACAAAAAAAAACTCTTTAAAAAAGTGTAGTGTTCACTATTTTAAAACATACAACAAGCAACAGTAATCAAAACAGCATGATACTAGTGTAAGGACAGATACATATACCAACGGAATAGAACATCAAGACATAAACCATATGTCTATGACCAACTGATTTTTGGCAGTATGCTAATTAAGTTCATTCAATGGGGAAAGAATAGCCTCATCAACAAATAATTCTAGGACAATTGGGCTTACATATGGAAAAGAATAAATTTAATTCTCTACAGCATATTATAAAAAATTAATTATATGTGGTATATATGTATTGAAATATCACACAGTATCCAATAAATTTGTATATCATATGTTCATTAAAAGCATATGTATTATTAAATATAACTAAATGGAAAATTAACTCTAAATAGACCAATAACCTAAATATAAGAACTAAAACCCATGCAAGTCTTCAAATAAAATGTAACAGTTAATCTTTATGACAGGTAATGACACCAAAATTACAGGTAACAAAAGAAAATAATAAGGTCAACTTCATCAAACTTTAAAATTTTGAGCAAAACACATTTATTAAGAAAATAATAAAGGTAACATGACAGCTACAGAGAGGGAGAAATTATTTGCAAATGGCGTACCTGATGAAAAGTCAATACCCAGAATATAAAGAAATCCTGCAACTAAATAGTGAGAAGGAAAGCAAATCAATTTTTTAAATGGGTCAAGTACTTGAATAAACATTTCTCCAAAGAAAATAAACAAATGGCCAAGAAACATAATATGAAAAGATACTCAACATCATTTATCAGCAGGAAAATGGAAACCAACACAATAAGAAGGTTCAAATATGTTAAGATAGTAATAATAATAGGAAAATAAGTGTTGGCAAGAAAATGAAACCCTTCACCTTGCTGGTAGAAATGTAAAATGGCATAACTCACTGTGAAAACAGGAGGGTCCTCAAAAAAATTAAATATAGAATTACTGCATGACTATGCAGTTCTACCCCTAAATACATATGCAAAGAATTGAAAAATGAACTCAAACAGATGCTTATATGTTGATGTTCATTGCTGCATTATTCACAATAGCCAAATGGGAGAAACATCCCAAGTTTCTAGTAGCTTCCAAGTCTCTATTAGTTGTTGAATGGATAAACAAAATGTAATAGATAGATAAATTGATTAAAAAGCAACAAAATGCATAAAAACAGATGCAGTTCTGCAATATGGACAAGTCTTGAAAACATTATATAAGAGAAATAAGCCAGACACAGTGTTCTATGATTCCATTTAACATGAGGGGATGTAGAACAGGCAAATTCATAGAGACAGAAAGATTAGAAATTACCAGGGTTTCAGGAAAGGGGGAAACAGGGAATTATTGCTTAATGACTGTTGTTACTCTTTTGGGAAATTTTGGAAATATACAATAATGATAGCTGTGCACTCTTGTGAATGTAATTAATACAACTAATTGGATTATATGCTTACATGATTAAAATGTCAAGCTTCTATATATATTTTGCCCAACAAAAGTATTTTTTAAAAAAAAACATTGTATTTCTCACCTGATTATAGAATCAAAACATTTTTAAACTTGATAATTTAGCCTCACACTTTATAAACTATATTGAAATTTAAGTGGGTATTCTAGAGTTAAAAGTAATCTGTTATAAATCTTAAATTTTTCAGTATAAAAGGTTAATTTTTACAGGGTTAATACATTTGATTCTGGGGGCCTAAAGACATAGAAGATGAAGTTGACATTTAAAATCTATTTTCTAACTTTTCAACTATATTAACACAGCAACTCTATACCTATTTGTGTCTATAAATATATCACTCCACCCCTGCTAAGACCTACTTATGTCAATCAAGTTTTGACACAACAAAATTCTTATGTAATATGAATAATACAGAAGAGTAAAATACTGTGCTTTTAAACCTTTTGTCTGTCCCAGCACACATGAATAAGAGGCTATGTCTCCTTTTTAATACTGGTTTTAGGGCTCTCAGAATTAAGCTGTAAAGGATATTTTTTACAGAATTACAAAATATCTTTCCCATTTATGAATCATAATATTCCATTTCTGATGAAAATACATTGCAAAGGTTTGATTTGGGACATTCTCCAAAACTATGCCAGTTACTACTTATATTATCTTAAAGTCCATGCTTATATGCAGGCATTATCCATCCACCCAACAAATACATTGAGTATTCACTGAAAGCACAGGGCAAGCTGCAGAAGTAGCAAAAAATTAGTGAAATAACTTGTTAATAGTCTGTCTCTGAGAATAGATTCAAAATAAGAAATCCCACTTGGTGGTCTTTAGTAAAGATAAATTTGTTCCATATGCATAGAAAAAACATCATAGCCTCTCCCCCCCTAAAATATGAGAGAAATCCTTCTGAGACAAAATTCTTTTTATAAAATAAAATTTAAGATGAAACAGAAGTAACTTTTTGGTTCTGAAATGCTCGTAATTTTTTTATGTTCTTTCTAAACCTGATAGCAACTTAAGAGATTTTCTTCACAGATTTTTCTTGCTCTTTGATTTCACTACAATTAATTTTTCCAGAGGGTTTTTTTTTCAGTCATGTGAGAAACCAAGCAGATTCAACTTCCTTTTTAGTCACCCTTTACTTGAGTTGATTTATAAGTTACTTTATTATTTTCAGCCAGAATTTATAGTAACATTGAAATAATTTTACCTGAACCGATAGATGCTCTGCTCCATATCATTCTAAACTTTTGGGATGCAAAGAGCACCCTTTTCCCAGTACATTTCTGGTTGTTGTGTTAGAAGAAGGACCCCTGCAGCATCTTAAACCGATAAATGTTTCTACACATTAACGACACGAATTATTCATTAGACAGTAATTTTCACTGGTCATGCCTAATTTCCAAGTAGAAGGGAAGTACAAGTAAACCACATACTTAGACTAGAATATTTGTGAAGAGTCTTCAGTATATCAAATCTATGAAATTTTTTAGTTCAATTCATTTGAAAAAATGGATATACTGAATAATATTGTATAAAATTTACCAAAAATGACTCAAGAACTAGAATACATGAGTAAACCTCAACAACTCTTAAAGATATCAACTGGTATTAAAATCTGCCTCTATGCCTGAAAAGACTATATAATATAGGCCCAAATGGTTTTACAGGACTAGGGATTAGTTCAGAGGTAAAGCATTTGTCTAGCATTTGTGAGGCTCTGGGTTTAATCCCCAGTACCAAAAACAAACAAACAAACAAAAAATAGTTTTTCAGGTTAAATTTTCCAAACCTCCTATGATTCTATTTTTATGCAAACTATTTCAGAAACTATAGCTATCATAAGGTTACCAATATCAAAAACTGCTAAATGTCAGAAATTTTATCCCATTTGGAAGTAATTCAGGCAGTTTCATGTGTACTGGCAGAAAACACAAGACTCATGAGTCAGAGACAAAATGCATTTTCATCACTCACAGCATTAGCCAAACTGGCAGCATTTGTAATAGGTAGAACTCCATTTCCCACAGGGTATCAAAAATAGGACTAGATTATATCTATACATGATGTGGTGAGTTACATCAGAGAACTCTGAGCTTACAAAACTCAAATCTTTTATGACAGGCATTAAATGTACTATGTTCCAAAACAATGCACAAACCTGCCCTGTGTTACAAAGGGAGATCATTTATTTTCTGTTTGCTATATAAATACTTTTGAAAAGACAGTCTAGGACAAAGGCAGTTAGTACCTGCTTGTAAGATGTATGGAGACACACACACACATCCATGGGGAATTGTTACCTAACATGTTTTATGAATCCAATAAAAAATATTATAGGCTAATCTTCCTTTTATACATGCATAAAACCCCGTGTAGAATATAACAGGCTGAGTCTATCAATGTATAGATGTCAATATGTCCATATAGACTTTGTCTAGGAATGAAGGAATGATGAAACATGGGAAAATATCATTTTAATAGACTTTTTAAAAAATTATCCAACATTAGAAAAATCTAGTTGAATTCATCACATTAACAGATTAAAGAAAGAAACATATGAACGAACATCTTGATAGATAGAAATTATTTTGACTTTGATAATGAGTATGTAGCATATTGGCATTAGAATCTAAACCTTTACATTCCTTGAAAAGTATAATTTTCACTACAATATGTTTTTCCCACTAGAATATATGTCATAAAAAATAAGACAGGGCAAAATATAAATTAAGAATGAGGTATGTATCTTTACTTTAAAATAGAATAGTTTAAACAGACTAAAAATATTAGGTGCTGTTTAAACCTGGTCTTAAAACAGAGAAATTATCAGCTTATGACAAATAGGAGGTTATATGAAGTCTAGAGAAGTGAATTCCTTGTACAGAAACTTCTCACTTCACTAACTCCAGTATACATATTTTTCTGGGATAATATGTTTGTAGATATTAAAATACATATAATGACTCTTGTTATAATAGTATTAGGTATACTGTCTCCTAGACCATGATTTTAAGTGGGGGTAAAAATTTGTTCTTGGGAGACCAGAAAACAAACAAACAAAAAACAGACCAAAAAACAACCTTAGATATAACAGTCGTTTGTGGCCCCCAGAAACTCAAGCCTACCAAGCAAAATCCTTTCTCTACTATTTATTTCTTTTATTGAAAACAAATTAAGTTTATATTAAATTTAATTTAAATTTATTATTTACTTAAATTAAAATAATTTAAAATAAATTAAATCTAACTTAATTTATCTCCGTAACCACTGAAATACATACACAACCTTTTTATTTTTTCTTTGAGTAAGTTGCTTAGGGACTCCCTAAGTTGCTGAAGCTGGCCTCAAACTTGTGATCCACCTGCCTCCACCTCCTGAGTCACTGGGGTTACTATCATACATCAACACACCTGGCTAGATTGAGGCTCTTTAAGAAAAATACCAGGTCTAAAAATATCTTTAAGTCTTCATTCACTGAAATATTTAATAAATTCTATAGTTTCAATATATGATATTCTGATATCTATATTTAAAGTTAACAACTTAGAAAAATCAACTCAAGTTTGAAAGAAACAGTTACGCATCACTTTGTTTGTACAAAAAATAAATATCTTATTGATTCACAAAAGATACCCATAGTATGAAAAGCAAATATCAGCTATAAAAGGTAGCTTTCTTCTTATAATAAAACTACAGGTAACAATAGTAATTATAGTAAAATAATGAAAATGTAACATTATTAAACATTTAATGTAGATCAGACGTACTTGACATGTATTAATTCATTTCATCCTCATAACAGCCCAATGAATTCAATATTTTCATTATCATTTTATAGTGGAACCTGTATTTAATCACTGGGGTTGGTACTCTGACCATTTTTCTAATGTTATAATTGATCTGATTCCTACCAAATAACAGTATTTATGATGTGTTTTTCATTTAGTCTGACTTTGAAATGAAATGACTAACATTCCAAGGAATTTATAGCTTTTCAAATCCTAAAACACATTATAAATACCTATTCACTCCATCCTCACCTAAAAAAAATTTAAAGAAATTAATTAGCCAATGATCATTATCCACTTTACCTATAAAAACCTTTTTGGGGGCTGGGGCTCTGGCCCAGGAGAGAACTCTTGTCTGGCATGCAGGAGGCCCTGGTTTCTATCCCCCATAACTGCTGCACCACCCTCCCAACAAAAATAAAAATAAAAACCTGTTGACTAAACCAGAAAGAAACAATATGTGATGCCAAGACTTCTGGCATCACATCTGGAAATTTTCTAATCAGTGTCATCTTCTCTCCCTCCTCTACCAGGAAAGGAAATTAGCCCTACAAGGACACTTTTACAGTGGAAGTAGTTATGCCAGGATGAGAATAATGGAGCTGTCCTGGGGAAACCAGCATGTATGGTCATCCTATTTATAATGCTTCATCTTTTGTACCTTATCTACTCACAGCCCTACTGTTTTCTGTAACTATACAATTCATATTATTACTCCTATGATCAAAACAGCTGAAATTTTGAATCTGAAGATGCTAAAGCCTATACATAATACCTATGCACAGACAAAAATCATATTTTTATAATAATTTCCAATAACAATGTGACTTTATCTCTAGTCTGTATTAATGAAGAAGCTTTTAAAAAGTATATAAACTACTTTGAGAATATTTGTGTTGACACATTAGAGAAACATTTAAATATGAGAAAAACTCTCTATATATGTCCTTTCCCCTTTCCTCTTCAAATATTGACTGTAGTTATGAAAACAGTAGTTTGGTAGAAATTCTGTTAGGATTGAAATTCCCTTATCTAGTGCTCTCCCAAATAGAATGTCCAAGGTTAGGTGCAAATCATTTCATTGAAATGTGGAAATATAACATTAAAATTTTTGTGTATATAAATAGAAAAATATAAGTTTCTGTAATATTTGCTGAAGCCTGACACTAACATTCTTACACGTCACCATTGTATGTAATGTTAGCTGAGGAGAAACTGGAAATTAAACAACACAGAAGGACTGACTTCACTAGTTTGCTTATTTTCCACATGTTGCAATATATTGAACTTCATAAATGCCAAGTTAACTGGATTATATATCTAGTTATAGCTATACTACCAGCACAACAGGATTTAGGCAGAATCATGTAAAGAAATCAGTTTAAAGATAATACTAATAATGTCAGCCAACAAAAGTAAAAAACAAAAATGGTAATTTGGCTTTTTGTAAACTATAAATATTAATAATTAAAAATTAAATCAGTGCAGATAAAGCCTTTGACAAAACTCAGCACCCATTCATGATTAAAAAAAAACTAATGAAGAAACTAGGGATAGAAGGAAAGTACCTCAATATCATAAAGGCTATATGCAAAAAAAAAAAAAAAAACAAAGCCAACCTTATAGTAGATGGGGAAAAACTGAAAGAATTTCTTTCAAAACCTGTAACATGACAAGGAAATCCACTCTCACCACTCCCCTTTAACATGGTATAGAAATTCTAGCCAGAGCAATTAGGCAAAAGGGATTAAAAATAGGAAAGAAAAAGGTCAAATTATCATTGTTTACAAATGATATGATTCTATACTTATAGATCAAAAAATGCCACCAAAAGACTAGTGGAGCTAATAAACAAATCTAGCTAAGTAGCAGTTACAAAATCAACCTATAAAATTCAGTGACTTCCCCATACACTACAAATGAATCTTCTGAGAAGAAATCAAGCAAACAGTTCCATATACAATATTCTCCAAAAAATCTTTTTAAAACCTAGGAATTAAATCAAGGCAGTGAAAAACCCCTACAATGAGAATGATAGAAATTGAAGATGACACACAAAAAATGGAAAGACCTCCCATGGTTGTGGATAGGCAGAATTAATATTGTTAAAATGGCCATACTACCAAAAGCAATATACAGATTCAATGAAAGCCCCATCAAAATATCAATGACATTCTTCACAGAACTAGAAAAATAAGTCTTAAAATTCACTTAGAAGAAGAAAATACCCAGAATAGTCAAAGCATTTCTAATTCAAAAAAAAAAAAAAAGGCAGCACAATACCTGACTTCAAATTATACTAGAACTTAGTAACAAAAACTGCTTGGTACTAGCATAAAGAGGGACACAGACTAGTGGTAAAGAATAGAAGACACAGAAACAAACCCACACAGATACAGTCATCTGATCCTTGACAAAGGTGCCAAGAACATACATGGAAGAAAAGACAACTTTTTTAACAAATGGTACTAATTATCTATACCTAGAAGAATGAAACTAGATCCCTATCTCTGACCTTGCACCGAAGTCAATTCAAAGTCCTCAGAATTAGACCAGAAAGTTGGCGATTCACAGAGAAAATGTAGGATCAACACTCCAGCATCTAGACACAGGCAACAACTTTCTCAGTAGGACTCCTAAAACTCAAGGAATAATGCCAAGAGTTAATAATTAGGATGGCACCAAATTTAAAAGCTCTTCACAGTAAACAAGAATGTGAAGAGAAAAACTAGAGAATGCGAGAAAACTCTTTCCTAGCTCCTCTTTAAACAGAGGATTAATATCTGGAATATAAAAGAATTCCAGAAACTTAACACCAAAAAAATACAAATGACCAACAAATATATGAAAAAATGTTCAGTATCCCCAGAAAGCGGGGAAATACAAATCAAGACTACGCTGAGATTTCATCTGCACTCCAGTCAAAATGCCAGCAGTCAAGAATAAAAATAGTAAATGCTAGAGAAGATATGAGAAAAAAAAGGAACAACTTTATACTCTTGGTGGAATTGTAAATTAGTACAACCACTATGGAAATCAGTGTGGAGCTTCCTTAGAAGACTAGAAATGGAACCACCGTATGAACCACCACCATCTATATCACTCCTTGGTATTTATCCTAAAGAATTAAAGTCATCATAATATAGTGATACATGCATACCCATGTTTATATCAGCACTATTCATAGTAACCAAACTATGGATGGAATCAGCCTAGTGTCTATCAAAGACTGAACAGATAAAGAAAATGTGGTATATAAACAAAATGGAGTTTTATTCATCCATAAAGCAAAATCATATTGGCCAAATTATATTGTTATATTGTGCGTGTGAATATGAAACAACAGATTCCACTATTATGTACTACTATAATGCACCAATTTTAAAAATATGGGAAAAAACAACTCAAATGTGCTAGGAAGTCAGATAAAAACAATTAGAAATTATCAAAAATCTATTTGAAATTTATATTCTAAAATATCACTAATTTATTTTTATCTCATCCTTTCATGTTTTAAATATACATAATACAAATGAATATAATAAAATTAAACATATATAAGCAGCAAAATGGGAATGTTCTTGATTAAAGAGGTTAGACTTTAACCATACTGATGCCGAGGTGAGTCTGAGTAAGCAGCCTGATGTAGAGCATACCATTTAACATTACTCAATTATTAAAATGGAAGAAACAGAATTTCCTTCCAGCTAAACCCTCATAGAACCTTTACCACCAGATTCACTAGGATATGCCAGAATTATTTTTTTTTCTGCTGTTTATTGTGCTGTCTCATTCTTATACAAATAAACTCAGAAATTCTTAAAAGTGGGCAATAGATAAGAACAAGGGGTTTACATCACAGCTTTTTCACTGCTGTGATGTAAAGGTCCAACCAGAAAAATGTGGAGGAAGAAAAGTTTGTTTGGGAGCTCATGGTTTCAGAGCTCACATGATGATCAGGAAGCAGAGAGAGACTCCACGTGTCAGATACAAATATGTACCTCAAGCCACACCCCAATTCCACCTTCTCCAACCATACCCTACCACTCAGTTACCATTTAATTAATCCCAATCAGGAGATTAATTCAGTGATTGGGTTAAGACTCTCACAGGCCTATCATTTCTCCTCTGAACCTTCTTGCATTGTCTCACATGTGAGCTTCTGGAGGACACCTCACATCCAAACCATAACAAAAGGTTAATAATGAGTTTATCACACAAGAGTGAGATCCTAAATAGAATAAGGAATTTTTAATGTATGTATATTCTTCCAAAATACATTCTATTATCATGTAAAACTAAAAATAAAAAAGAATACATCCTAAAAAATAACAATAATCGGGTTATTAGTCCCTAGAAAATCGAATTTTGTTTTTTTAAATGCCTTAGATATTTTATGTTGATCAACTAATAAAAACAGCTTACCATTGAGGAAGTTTATACTTGAGCTCTAGATAATTAACATCTAACTACACAGAGGAAAAAAGCCCAACATTTCACAAGATATAACATTTCTCAGAAATTTAAGAAGGGACTATACTTCGATATTTGCATTTTATGTACAAACCAATCTCCTACAGGGACCCTAATATGAAAATTAAAGCTAAATTTCCTTGGAGTTCCATACAACATGTATTTATTCATTCCTAAAACAAAAGACATTTTTCTCATATTTGCTCAAATAACCAGACTGATGTTCTCAAAGTATAAGAACACAGGTTAAGCTGATGATTGGAAGTTAGTTATAGCAGTTGTAATACCTGAAATTCTAAATGTTCTCATGTTAAAATAGTTAATTTGATACACAAATTTTGACATGCTCAGATGGTATAAATGATAAATCTGAGACCTAGAAACATGAATAACTTGACCCAAGTAAATAACAGAACTCAATTAGTCTGCTGTTCCTTCCCTTAACACGCTGATCTGGAAGAGACTTTGGATAATTGCTTGTAATTAAAAAAAACACTGGGAACATAACCTACTACTCATGAATCAAAATATGCTTTGCTCATGGTACTGTGTTCATAATGCAGCTTCCTTTCTGAGCACTTATCTGAATTAAATGAGGTTTAAAATACTTTGTTCATAATCTAGGTTTCCACAGACGGGCAGCTCCAGTTACAAGAAGGCAGTTCCCACATGGTGCACACAGGATGGATTACCTGCACTTTGAGGATGACAGCCGTGGATGGTGGTTTGATATGGATATGGTGATCATCTATATTTATTCAGTGAACTGGGTCATTGGATTCATTGTTTTCTGCTTTCTTTGCTATTTTTTCTTTCCGTTTTAGGAATTGTCATACCTTACTTCAGTGGAACAATCATAAATGTTGTAAACAATAAATGCCTAAACATTTTTAAAATGTGCTTTGAAGTTTTTATAATGTTGCATTATATAAATTGTTGGTGTTTATAGAAGGCTTGAAAATAATGGATTTATTTATTAATGTTTTTCATGTAGCAAACTTCTATCCAGCACAAAGGAACAATGCACTGTTAATTTCATAGTTCATGGGTTTAGGATTTGGAAGTCTAATTTTACAGTGTCACTTATGTTATTTTGATTGTAAAGACTGATTTTTCCCTCAACTTAAAAATAGTAAAAATGCAAAATGAAATGGTAATCTGGGTAGATAGTATCTTTATTGATAAGATATTTAATCAATGATTTATTCTTAGGTAAATGATATGCATCAAAGATAAACCATATTCTCTGGAAACTAATCTAACAGGGTATATATTCCAGTTTGGTTCCCAATTATCTGTACTTGTGCCCCGTTCTATTACCAAAAAAAAAAAAAAAAAAGCAACCTGACTATACTTTGTACAGACCTAATAATATCTTCAATATGACATTTTTAATTATTATAAGCAACAGATTAGTAAATACAAGCAAATAATGAGACTTCCCCCACCAATAGATAGTTGGAAAGCCATATTAACACTTCCAATTTCAGGTTGAATCACTTGAAGAAACAAAAAATATTACTGACTTTTAGAAGAGCAATGCATGTCCAAAATGTAATTAATTTAGTGATTTATTTAGGAAATTGTCAAATATATTGTAAATGTGCAATAAAGAGTGACTTTAAAATTTTTTATTGTAATTGATTTAATGTCTGGAACAAAGAATTGTTGGAAATAGACTTATGTATTTTTAGAAAAACTTGACATTTACTTTTATTTGTATTAATATTTATAATTAATTTTTCCTTATTATAAGAAAAAGATATCTGAATTATTCCAGTGTGGGAAGGATTTGGGCAGATATCCCAATTTCAAAAATTAAAAAAGCAAAGCAAAAAGGCACTCAAATTTATTCATTTATTCACGTGGTTTTGGAGAAATCTAGGACAAAAGTTTTGATTATGAATTACTAATCCAAAATTCCTATGGTGTGGCATCATATATCTAATAGTTAAATAAGTTAATTTTATGCAAAATAGTGAATCTCTCATGGCATTTCAATACCACCACCATTCAAAATAAAATGAGACACATATGACTTCACCAGTTAAGTTTAAGAGAAGTCAAAATTTGGCCTAATTAATATTGACTGCATTTAAATGTAAGCACTTGACTGATGGTATGTGATGTTCAAAGAAATATGGAAATATGGATGAGTGGAACAGATTTTTATTCTAACTTTTATTCTAATACTATTCTGATTGTGTTTAAAACATCCGTGGAAGAAAATAGTGTACGTTAGACATCAAATCTAGAAAGCAGACAATTGAATAAAATTTAGAAACAGATAATTTATCTTTACAAATGGATATTTAAAAGCACTAATTTATTACTCAAATATAAGGGAAAATATCAGCCCTTCTAATATATAAAATCAGGATTAAAAAGTTAAAACAAATATGAACAACATTTTAAGAACTTTAAAATAAATTGCAGTGATTTCCTAGGCAAATCCTGGCTTATATGTCATAAAGAGTTTATTTAAAACCCATAATTCAAACTTCTTCCTGTTTTTTTAGTAAAAAATATTTCTTTTTCCTATTTTTCTTGATTACTTGTTGGCCTTCAAATCTCTATGCAGACTCTATTCAAATACAATAAACCTGAGATGAAACATCTAACAAAACCACATCTAGAGATAGAAAATAAAAATTTCTATGGCATTTCTCCTCACCTTTAATTCTTATTATTGATTATAATTGCAAAAATCAAAAGAGACCTCATTATCACCCTGGGTTATATGAGTAAAATTTGCTTAACATTTATTTCCTTGTTTTCCTCACTTGTACAACTATGCATAAATGCATAATAAAACAGACATTGACAGGATTCTCTTAGGCTCAAATTCAGTTCAAAAAATTAGGGAGCAAATAAAAAAGTTCTTTAAGAAAAGGTTTTTTGCAAAGACTAGTAAACATTTATAGAATGACTCTGGGCAGGTTATTTAACCCCTGTGACTTTCTGTTTCTTCATTTCCAAAAATGGAGAAAAATATTAGTAAAAGCAGGCACTCATAAATTTATATCTTTTTCCTCTCTGTTATCAAAACTAACATTTAAAATGTCTGAATTCTAGATCTAAACCTAGAACCCCATCAAGTAAGAATAAACTGATTACCTTTTTGTTTGTACTCTGGGGATATCTTACTCATAAATGCCATAATTTCTACAAGTCAAACTATTCTGATTACTATTTTTACTGTACTTTTCCATTATGATAAAATGCCCACTTTATCTTTAAATTAAGTGCCACCATTTGACCCCTTAACTCCCAGGATTCCATTGTCTCCACTGTATATAGGTATCTAGTTTAATGGTTTCCAGAAGATGAGTTGACATTCAAACAACATGAAAAAGCAAGGAAATAAACCACTCCAAACAGCCCACAGCACTTCAACAACTGATCCCATTCACACCACAGTGGAGGAAATGTCAGATAAATAATTTAGAAAGTTTCAAGGATATTCAAGATGGCAGATTAGAAGAAAACCACATTTCTAGTTGTTCCATGGCTGGAGTCAAGCAACAGGAGTACTATTTCTCAGGAAGGTGGGTGAAAGGGAATTCACTGAAGTTTAATATTGAATAGTTAGAGTCTCTCATAGACTTAAATTTGGTGCATTGAACAAAGAACAAGAAAGAGTATATTAGAGCAAAGTTGGTTATGGCAGTGGTGAGCTGGCTCACCTCAGACAGGAAGCAATAATAGAAACACAACAGTAAACTTTGACATGGAAAAACCTATAGAACATAAAAGCAGCTTAAATTTAGCTAATCCAGAGATGGCACAGTGAACTGGTGTTTTATAAGTGACAAGCAGGGAGTCATCTTGAGAAGGCCATGTTGCAGCTTGGGAAGCCTGAGAGAGTATAGCAAATATTGTCATATTGTCCTGGCAAGAGCCTACCGTGTGGCCTAGGGTGTACCTTATAGAACCCAAGTGAAACAGGCATAGAGAAGATCAAAAGATATGGAGAGGAGTACAACTCACTTTCCCTTTGAGTTTGGCAGCTCATTTGACCAGCTAAGAGGGTGAGAAAACTCAATGGACAGGCATGATTGTTCTTAGGCATTAAGTCTGAGAAGGCCCTATTCATAGGCAGTGGGATGTATGAGACCTCTGGTGGGTTGGTTTCTCTGTCTCACAAGTATAATTCTCAGGACTTTCTTAAGAACTAGGCTCACAGCACAGATCACCATTTACCTGGCCTAGGAGTTTGTTTATATAATCTCTCCAGAACAGATACCACCCAAAAAAGGCTGTAAGGCCTGACTGGAGTTAAGTTCCATCCCCAGGAACTCCCCACATAGAACTGTGCATTAACCCCAACTTAGAAGTGCATCAATCTGATCTTCCCAGACAGAATTCCAAAGTACTTCCCATTCCATGCTACTGTATACTAATGAGAAGGGAAGTTGAAAACTATTTCAGCCAGCTTCACTTTTAGACCACTCTATCTGGCAGCTCAGTGAGCAACACAAAAAGAGGAAGAATTTAAACCCCAAACTTTGTGTGTGCACTCATGCTCCTCCTCTTCTCATACCCGCCCCCCTCAGTTGGCATAGGCAATCACCATTCATTCTCATTAACAGCTTTGACGACCTCCTCCTCCTCCTCCTCCTCCTCCTCCTCCT